>NW_008666796.1:6909-37479 GCF_000695815.1 Acanthisitta chloris | reverse complement strand
ATATTTTTATATAATGTAATCATTGGAAGATGCTTTGGGAAAGCCTTTTGATACTCACTGAAGATGTCAGGGAGGAGCTGGTTTCCTTCAGCAGTGGATGCCAGCACTGCGTTGTCAGGCTGTAGATTTTTCTTGGTTGCAATTGTAGAATGGAAACACTTGGAGATAAAAATATGCATGTCTTTGTACATAAGGGGGGTGGGAGGGGTGTATATAATTTGGGAATACTAACTGCTCTAAACTTGCTTCTGTTTGGATGCAAGGGCTCTTTCTATCAAGTGAGATGCAGTAAAAAATATTTGAAAATTACAAGATGTTATCAGGAGATGCCAGTGTGACCCAATAAACAAGCTGTCGTTTCAGGATCACTTGCAATTTGGGCTCTTTTACCAGGAGGTCTTAAAGCTTTCTGCCAAGGCTCTCTCTTTTCCATAAAGATTATCAATATACATCCACAGCTGTACAGGAGAAAAGTGATCCATAAATTAATAGTCTAAGAAATATCTTGCTATGAACATTTCCAGGATCATAGCCCAGTCTAAACCCCTTATTTCTAAGAAGGACTTGTGATTTGTTTGGGGTTTTTTAAAAAATGCAAGTCACGTAGATTAATAGTAATTATAACACCTTGCTTATTTGCTGCACTTCTTGTATGAGGAACTCAAAGTATTTTTGTCACTTTTACAAACTATGAATAACATGTACAGAAGACTTATAAATGACTTGCTAAAGATGAACTGGCAAATATGTGGCAGGTCCAGGAATAAAAATCAAAAGTTCTTCTGTCTTTCTGACTACTTGGTCATAGTGTAGCTATTGTGTGCAACATAATGTTTGGTACTTGTGTGTCTCTTTTCTTTGGATTTGCATTGCTATTATTTTAATCTCTGTAAGGTTTATAACTAATGTGAAAGAAAAGAGGTAAGACTAGACATTAATTCTATGTCATTTGAACATAGTATCCTCTCAGCTCAGCATCTTCACCTCTTCTCATCTCCCTCTATTGATGCAAAACTGCTTTGAAATTTTACTTCTGCTTACTATGAAGTGAGTATAATTCTTCCATCAGTCCTGGTGGGGGAAATTGAATCTGTTGGTGAGAAAAGTAAGCAAAGTTCCTCCCTGCAAGGTGCACAATGACATTCTGGGGTTCAGCTTGAGTCTCCAAAAATCAATCTTTCTTATGTTTTGCTTGTTATGATTGACCCTACTAATTGCCTAAAGGACAAACTCTGCTTCATGACTTTTCCTTTTCCTTAGTTTTTTGGGTTTTTTTTATCAGATGCATTGGGAAGTCATTTAGCTCGTCCTCTGTCTTCAGAAGGCAGTAAGACACTGCCACCAATATTGAGGTACTGGACTTAAAATTCATCACGTTAAGGGGCATGTACCATGTTAATACCAATTTACCCATATGTCATAAGCAGGGAGCATAGATGAAGCTAGAGGAGATGAAACCAAAAGAACAGCACATGAACATTTGACCTGGTTTTGTTTGGAGATGGAATCTTCTGTGACTTTTTCTGCCCCGTCAGGACTGTCTTGGGCATGGGACCTCTTGATTGTGCTAAAGTTGCCCTTGGCATACTCTGGTGGTGGGAAGGAAGCTCTTCAGTTGGCTCTGTAGTTCTATATTTGTGCAGCTGGAAGGCTAAATCAGTGATACAAAGTGTCCTTCACTTGCCCTTTTGAAGAGACAATGCCTCTTCATTGGGAAGAGTTAGTCCCACTCATCTCCTCCATTAGTACTGTTCTCTTTAAGCTTTTGTGGTTTGATTCCCCTGTTCAGTTTGTACCTTAGCAGTGACTCCTGATACCATCCTTATCTTTAGTTACCTGTGAAAGTGTGGTGTGATTTGAATGGCTTTTATATTGGTACACAGAACTCTAGTTCCTTGAAGAGAAAAGAAGGTTCTTCAAATGTCACATAGGAGGGAGCTAGTCAGGGATTTGGCTACAGATGAGTTCAGTGGACTTTATAATTAGGGTTTTTTATTGCTATTGTTTTTACTGTAAAATCACACTGTGTTTTTCCTGTAAGACAAGTCAGGTCTCAGATGCAAATGAGCTAACACAACCAAAAAATCTTTTTCTTTGAACAATTTCTGATACAAGTTTAAAACTGTTCTTTTTACCTTTTCTCCTATGTCTTCTAGCTCCACATTACATGTCACTTGCTATAATATTCACAGAAGGAAAACACAGAAGGGACTGAGTGCAACCAGTTCTGTATTTATCTATCTGAATAATAACAAAATTCAGAGGTGTTTGTCTAGTCCTATATTTAATAATGAGATGCTACACAATGTTTTTGCATTTTCTGTCTTCTAAATATCTCAACGCGCTTGATCAATGCCATTATGCGACAAACTTAAGTCAAAGGAAAGATTTTGTGAGATGTCCACAGCTGACATCCAGCAGAAAATAGAGCTGAGAAAAGGATCTATGTCCTGGACCCTCAGGCCACTCTGCCATACTCACTGCAACAACTGTCGGATGTGTGTTCCCTCTTCTCCCCTGTCCCTGCTGTTCCAAGGTCACGAATCAGGGAATTAAGCTTCAGGAGCAGGCGGCTCTGATTGTGAGGCCCCTTGAGCTGAAGCCTTGTTCTGCAATTAGTGCCGCCTCAGCAAGCAAGCTCAGAAAGTGAAACAAAGAGAAGCCCTTGCAAATTGCAGCCATTATCTCTGCAGACTTTCTTCCCAACCCTGTGAGCACCACATAGTGATAGGATACTGAGAGATACAGGCAGAAGTAGAGTTACTCATCCTATAGTTGCTGCAGGGTTGCTCAGGATTATCTGTCTTGAAAGGCCAACCTGCAGCATCCAGGCATCAGAAGATTATTTTAGCCCCACTGAGTGCAGTGCGAATACTATAGTGTGGTGGCCCACAGCTCTCATATTGGAGATTAAAAGTAACAGGACATGGAAGTATCTTCAAAGCATTGGTCACTGCTATGAAGATTTGTTGATAAACTGACGTTTTATTTTAAGTTGGTGGATTTGATAGTAAGGTGTGGAAAAGATTTACTGGAATGCCTTTAGATTTTGACTTAGAGATGTGGGTGGATTACATCTAAGCTATATAAAAAGAAACTAAGTAAAGCAAGCCTATTGTTGTTTGGCTTAAATGTACAGAGATGTGCAAGAAAGGTCCAAAAATGTTTGAGTGTGCACAAAGCAAAAGGTTGAAAACTGTTGTAATTAGATCACCAGTCTCCTGAAGAATGTATCATTGCTTCCTTCCAGTTGTAAAAGTCCCAGGTATACAAAATATATCTGCTGATGTGACTAAGAATTGCATGTGTGGTCATGGAGCTGTAGTAACCATCTGTCATAGCTGCACAGACATGCTGTGCCTCTGACCTTTTTACAGTCCTTTGGGGATTTTAATTCTTACTACTCAGCCATTGGAGTTGACTACTGTTCAGGGAAGAGCTGTGCAGCTCCACTGGGCTTCGATGAACTATTGGGCTTCACAGCCCTTATTTGTTACTGGTGTTCTTCCAGCAAGACTAAAGACACGTAAGACCCACACACAGATGACTCCTTTTTGGTTCTGCTTAACAACAAATAGAACAGCCTTGTCAATGAATGACAGATTGCTAGCAATTTCAGAGACAGCATTGGAAATTTTCTATCTAAGAAAAAAGAAAAGCATGCACATACCTATTTTGCTGTGTTTAGTTATCCTTATTTTTCCAAACATGGAGCACTGCAACTATTTATTGCAGGGGGGAGCCCAAATCCTTAACTTGCTTCTCCACTGCAATATGCAGTTCAGGTGTTATTGCACATTCTGACTTCTCTGACTGCTGTTTGTTAAAAGTTAATAGTGACATGATGATTTTCAGTTAATTTTATTTCTGCAGAGTGGTAGACTTTAATCAATCAATTCTAATTTACTGTGGGTAAATTACTAATATCTAATTTGACTATACTGTTTCGGGGGGACAAAAGGCTTCTTCAGTCACAGGAGGTTGCTGTTCAGAATTCATTGGGAAACTGAGGCATACATATTCTTCAATAAGATACTGACAGCATTTCTGCTTCTTGCAAGAAGAGCAAAAATGACATTTTGGAGGTTGAGTGCTATGACCAATGTGACAAGTTGAATTTTCCAGTTTCCTGTTTCAGACACTTCACAGAGATTTTCCAAATCTTTT
Organism: Acanthisitta chloris; assembly: GCF_000695815.1. Taxonomy (NCBI): domain Eukaryota; kingdom Metazoa; phylum Chordata; class Aves; order Passeriformes; family Acanthisittidae; genus Acanthisitta; species Acanthisitta chloris. The sequence goes on along the minus strand of NW_008666796.1, from coordinate 33,312 downwards.
GAGTCTGAACAATGGTTGTTACCATTTAACTGGCTGTTAAAGCAAAGGTATTTCAGACACTTCTGTGATTGCATGAGAAATCCAGACAATTGCTTTCCTTGTGATATCTCAGAATTTATTTTGTAGTTACTGAAGACTGGGGAAGTTAAGTCATTCACCAGCACACTCCTGTTGGAAAAGCATTATGTACTGTAACTGTTGTTTCATTATTATTTCATAGCTTTCCAGGTGTTCTAAAATCTGGTGAGTATCTTGGAGCATTTGAAGCTTTTCCAAATTGATCGTCCTATCTGTGATTGCAGACTGGCATTCGGAGGAATATAACAATGCAGGTTATAGTGCAGTAGCATTGAAATAAATGGCAGTAGCAGAAAGGTTACATCTTGCTCAAAACATCTGGCAGTTGTCACAATTAGATACAGGGACAGATGAGCCATCGATTTATTGAGCAGAGAAAATCTTGATTCATTGTTCCCCTGTAAAAATTTCCATTCAGATTATGGAATTTGATAGGCCCTTTAATTAAAAAGTTTTTGCGTTGTTTGGGTTTTTTAAAAGACGAATTTTCATTGCATTTTTATCTTAGTCTTTTGGTAAGCAGCATTTAATATGAGGGTGTAGAAGTCTGGCTTCTCTATATGTCTCTTGATCCAATTGAGGTAGCATCTTCCCAAAAGGAAGATTGCAAGAAGCATAAAAAAATAAATTAATTCAATTGTGGTTGTAGTTCAGCAGAGGGATTCTAGTCTTTCTGGAGCATGGAAGTATTCTTCAAGCTTCCTTAACTAAATATCATATTGCAAATCTTTGCAGCTCTGTATTGTGCACTTTGCTGTTTTCATGGCATTATATGGTGTAAGAAGTCCACGACCAGTCAAGACTAGGGAAATGAATTGCAAGCTTTTGTACAGAAATGTACTTCAGGCTGTGTGTGATAGACCCAGGTTGGTTCGTATGCTGAGGTTAGACCTAGGTAGAGCTCTGCATAGAAGATACATCACTTAGCAGCAGCATGGGGTTCATCTGAGTGTCAGAAAGCCCTGCCCGTTCTAATGATGCTGTTTCCATGGCAGCTAATGCACTTCAGAAGAGGGAGACAGGAATCAAACTCATGACTAACATGGCTGTCCCAAGCTCGTGATGATATAAACTCCGGCACCCACGTTGTCACGGATCTTTCAGTGTGTGGTATGTCTAGGCAAGTCACTGAGTAGAACACTAAGGTAATTAAACTCTCTTTTTTCCTAAGAGACTGTTCTGATTAGTCACCGCTAACAGCCTTGTCTTCATTGAATTCATGAGAAAGAGCTGGTTTTGCCAAACTAAGCCCCTACACTCAGAGCCAATACTGGCTTAAAACTTATACTGGCTGAAGTCTGGGTCCTGGAGTTCTAATGATCTTTTGTTGTAATTAGTTTTGAATTGCAGTCGTGGAATTTAACTTAATAACCAACCTTTATGTCAACCTATTGCATTAACTACACTGTGTGTATGCTAAATTTTGTGGCAAACATCCTGGTGGAGCATAGTATGGATTCTGTACCTTTTTTTTCCTGGCAATATACATCAATGCAGGGGAGTGTATCTGCTGCAGTATGTCACCATTGCTGGTCTTTGTGGCACAAAATTTCCCCTTTGACACTACAGAGGACTTCCTGCAAACTTTAATTCTAGCTCTTACTGCTTGAATTTTATATCAATCCATCTCAATCCTCAGTTCTATTCTATTTGAATCAGTTCATCTGTTTGCTGATACATATTCAAATTTGGATTTCTGGCCTGAGGTTCAACGTGCAAGGATGTGAGCTTGGTATGTCCCTTTTTTCTAAAATGGACATGTAAAAGACACCAGATGAATTCAGCCTTGGAAATGTCCCCATTGACTCTGAAGGAAATGTGACTAGCTCTCTCAGATGAAAAGAACTAAGTGATGATGGATGAGTGCTCATCAATATGATTGTGATGCTAACTATGCTGCCTTTGGTACCAAAAGGCAGACAGTTTGAATTTTGGCCAGTGTACCATGGTTTACCCCAAAGAGGTGGTGATTTGTTTGGATTTGGCAAGTCCCACTAGAAGCCACGTATTGCAATCAGTAAAGGATAGGTAAGAGTGACAGATGCTTATGAGGCTTTTTCATATACAAGTGCTGCCAGATCATGCTTGTTTCTCTTCAGGTGTTCGTATATTCTTGCATATATACAAGGGCTGGCACTAGTCCCATTAATAGTTTGGAAAAAGAGGGTTCCAATGCATCCTGTCTGACTTTTTTCTTACAGTCCTGTGGGGTTGTCTTTTCTGTCTAACAGTCTACAGATTTTTCTTAACTGCTTTATAAAGCACACCTTCTGGAAGAGAATACTGGCATGACACCCAGAAGATCCGTTTATAAGTTCAGTTCAGCCTCTGTCTGCTGTTTGATGCTGGTCTCCTCATTTCACATTCTCTTTGCTTTAAATATATCTTTTGTGAATGGAAAAACTACTTCCTCTTCCTGGTGAAAGATGCTCTCTAAGCATTGTCATCATCACCCTTCGATTAGCTGAGGAGGACAGACAATCTCTCAGTGTGCCTTGTACTCCAACACCAGCTGTTTTGTTGACATGTTACAGATGTGATTGTGGAAGAAAGGAGAATGTCTAAGATTTTAACTTCAAGTCTTAGATTTTGTTTACATTTTCTCTGTTCAGTAACTCATGGATACCCATTTCTCAGTTCTGTCTTCATCCATCATCAAACAACCCAACGGCAGCCACTGAACAGATACCAGGGATAAAACAGACTGTAGAACATCCCCAGGGTTTAAAAGCAGGTGGAAGGGCTGTTTCTCACCTACCAGTGCCAGAAGCAGGAAGCTAGAAGTGAATTAAAGGACTCCTGAGATGTAACAGAGGTACAAAGCTGTCAGTAGTGAACACCGACATGAGCCACTCAAGCCTGGAGGTCCAAATTTATATTCTCTTGTCTTCCTAAGAGATTATATGGCCACAGGGACCAAGTCAGCTCTTTTCAATAAGACTAAAGATGGAAAAGGTCTAGAAAGTCTCAGCACAGGTTGTCCCCCTTGCAGGATAATCCCAGTAGCTTTATGTCTCTTACTTCACCTCAGGCAGAGAGGTTTCCAGCATATTGACCCTAGGTTCAAGCTATATTCCCTTGCTACACAGATACAGTAGTTTCTTGTTTGATCCCTTAGTATGTTCCCTTAGGCTGAACAATGACCATCACCTTATTTTTCCTTTGTCCAGGAAAGGCTACCCCACTCCTCCTCATTCTGCTACTGAAAGAAAAGTAGATGTTATTGTACTATCATGAATTCCCTGAAGTGATCAGCACTTTTATGCTAAGGATTCTACATTGATTTTATTGAAACAAAGCTGTATTCAACTGATGAAGAGCCTCAGGAAGGCTTTTGGCTTAATTCGGAGGTGAAATTTGCCCACTGAATGAGTAGTACATTGCTTCTTTTTGTATTTGTCTGAGCTGATGCTTCATTGAATAATGTGACTCATTATTTATGTGGTATATTAGAAATAATCATAGACTGGTGCCTGTGCTTAAGTCAGAAGAAGGGAGATTAGCATCCTTTGTGTCTTGAAATAATCTTTCTTCACCTTCAGACTGTGCCAGTTCTCTTATTTATGTGAAAACAGGGAGCTGTGCTGAAAGTTGTCAATTTATGATACATACTGTAACAGAGCAGGCTGCTGCAGGCCTGCCCCACACCACACATGCACACACACACATGCAAAACTTCCTGAGGAAGGAGTGATCTGCTCCAAAAGCAAAGAAGCTGAAGTAAACTCACTGGCAGCTGAACATGCCATCTCTCTGGGGCAATGTGCTTGTGTTAGCGAATTTGCTGATACAAACTACAGACTCTCACTGTACCAAATTTCCCTAAAGATTGGAATGAGTCTATACTCTGAAAGCAAGCTTCAAAGCATCTCTAGTGAGCACAGATGATGTGGTAGTAAAGAAAAAATCCGAAGATCATATAAGGGGAAGAGAGCTGGGAAGAGATTGAGGCAAGAGAGAAAATACGTAGACAATTGCATTTGGGAGTAGGTGAGAAATTCTTGTGAGGGTACAGTCTGACTTTATGGTCAAACACATTTCCCAGGGCTGGACGAATCAGTACCCCAGTGGGCAGCAGCATGTCTGGGCTTGCTTATAATTTGCAGCAATCTGTCTTGTCCTTCCAGCCTCGTGTTTCTTTCTCTCCCTTTCATTTTCCCTGCTGGTCTTTATCATGTTCTCTGGAACTAATGCTGCAACAGAGGCTCTAATATGACTGAAGAGCTACTGCAACCAAACTCACTGAGAAATTATTTTTAATGAGCAAAAGTGTTGCACTGAAGCAGTGAATTCCTCCTCTAACACAACAAAACAGATCCTCACAGTGGAAATCCTGCAGTGAAAACTCTTCAGATGAATTGCTTGTTAGAGGATAAAGCAGTTAGGTGAATAAAAGCCTGATTGCATGCCTGGAGGTAAAATGTAATAAGAATCAGAAGTAAATTAATAATTTGGCTGCTACTTCTGACTGTGGGCTGTGCCTGAGCAGTTTTATCCAATACCTGCTTCTGAAAAAGCAGAAGTATTACAAGAGGCAGAGTATTCAGAAGAGGATTTTGATCTGCATTTGGCTGCCCGCTCATTGACTCTGAGCTGGGACTGTTAAGTGGAAAGGAGGCATTTCAAGCTGTTGTCTACACAAGGTGGTCAGCTTGGACAGGGCACATGACATCTCCAGTAGCACTACGACTCCCTGATGGTAATGTGACAGAATGACAGGGCATCTCTGCACAGGCTGGCAGCATGATGGCACTGCATTAGATAGACACGGTAGGGGAGTGGAGTGCTTTCACCCTTATTGTGAACATCATGTTACCTCTGGTCAGATGGGGCTAATGCTCAAAAATGCACACCACACTGCTGAGCTCCCAGAGCTTCCTCCTGGCTCCAGCTTTAAGAAGCTGCTGCCTCCTCTGAGCTGCCTGCTCTAATCGCAATCCCCAGGCAGCATTTATTTAGCTTGGAGTAAGTGGTTGGTGTTAACCTCACACAGACTTAAGTGCTGCTTACATACTGCTTCCCATTTATTTATTCCTCTTTCTCGTTACAGTTTTGCCCCATTTCCCTTGGGCTTTTGTATTGCATTTATTTTTCTTTCCTTTTTTTTTTTTTTTTTCTTTTTTTTGCCTGTCAAGGTCTTTCCCTCTGAGCCAGCAGTCATATAGAGAAATCCAGGCATATGTGTGAAAAGCTCCCATACACGATAAGCAATCATTTTATTTCGGATATGACTGCTGGATCATCACAGACCATTCCAGATCAGTGCTACCAAGAAAAAGGAAAATCCTGGAATCTATTCCCAAGCAGGAAGGTATGGTCTCTCCATTTGGTGCAGGGCTATCCTTCATCTAAATACATCCCAAAAGCCTGGTGCCAACTGGAACTATCTCCCTCGTTCTTGTGACCACTCAGATTCCTATTGTCATCTGCATCACTAACCCGCATCGCTCCCAGAATGGGGATAGTACTGCCACCTCTTCTAAGAGACTGGTAAACTGCTGTATGCAGCCTCGACTGTTAGCAGAACTTCTTTGTCCAAATTAGCTTGTGAATGGCTCTGTTTCTCATCCAGTTGAATTTCTCACCTCTTCTTAGTGAGTATAGCTGGAGTTTGCATTTAAAGTGTAGCTTCTGTTTGGCTGCAGGGATAATGTCATCTCCCTGCTAAAGACAAAGCAGTAATTTTTCCCAATGCCTGGCACACACACGGCGCTCATCTTTTATGTTTCCTCCAATGGTAATTGCTACCTTCTCTCTCTTCTGGTTATTTTTTTCAGACAAACAGTATTAGGAGATGAGCTCTGAGCAAGCCACTAAATGAAATATATCATTGCTTTCACCTGTAGTTTTGAACAAAGCCTTTAAAGTTTTAGCTGTTGTGAATCTGTTCATCTACTTGCCACGGATCTCCCTGCTGCATTAGGTATCAGATAGTGTGACTGCCTGCCTACCTGTTTTTTTAACTTTGTAACTAAAGACAGCATAGCATTCACTTTATTAAGATAATTTAATGTAAACCTATGACAACAGTGCCTTTTCTTCAAGACTTTCTGTCTAATGATCTTAAATCACATTTATGCTTGTTAATGAATTGACTCTAATAGTTCCCAGTTGAAGGAACACAAGAAATAAGGGATTTTCTAAGGTTATACCAGGAGTCAGTGTCAGAGTCCCTTCCAGCTGAACCCTATCTGTTGGCTTTGACATAAAAGTTTTAGGGAGTTCACTTGAGTTGTAAGAAATGATATACAGTGTGTTAAGAAACTAACATCTCAATTAAATGTCTCAAATTTTACATTTTAGTAAGCAAAGAGCACAGAAGAGAACAGAAATAATTAATTTTTCTTCCTAGAATTTCTGGAGGGTGAGTGTTGCTGCCATCTCATCTGGATAGGAAGAATTTACAGTTCAGATTCAGTTTGTGTTTCTGATGTGCTGTGTCTTTTCATTATATATAAAATAGAGATGCACCCAAGGTGCTATGTCACCATCAAAGCACTCAAGTGTCAGCAATATGCATCCTTGTTTATCTTTCTGTTCTGTAAAAAAAAATAAATTAAAAAATAAATTATTATCCAGTTATTCATACTAATTTGATTTCCTTATTCCTTCAAATTTCATCTGGACCAAAATCTGCACTTTTATTGCAATTAAAATGCTCTTATTTGTTTTTTTGAAGGGGAAAAAAAAAAGCCTGCTTGCCTTGTGACAAGGCTGCTGTAGGTAGCCAAGAAATAATGTGCAAACATGGCTCATTGTGGTGTTAGAGAGAGTAAGTGGTGAGGTTTGATTGGGTAATGTTTTATATTTTGTTCTTTGTCCCATTTTGGCCTATAGTTTAAGCAGAAATAATGTAGCCAAACCTCTGCTTTCTGAACTATGACTGTAAATCTAGTGTTAATCACTTCCAAAAAAAAATAATTAAAAAGAAAAAAGCTCTAGCATTCAAGAGTAATTACCCCAAATACTACTGTGGCATAGTTGATGTGAGCAGCAGAGGAAGTCTTTTTTATAGAGTAAACTACATTCTCTGGGATTGTTGCAGATTTATAGACTTATAACATTATCACAGTTGAATAATTTGTCCCATTTCATGTTACATTTCCATCTGCTGGGACACTTCAGCACAGCAGCATCCCAGCAGACTATGATGCTTTCATATTTTCAAGTAGGGTACTGATTCAAGTACATATATTGCCTCTACATAGAAAGTAATCCGTAGAGACTTGCCTTGAGGCCAATTTCAGACTGAGCACCCAAAAGCCTGGCCTGGCACCCATTGCAGAGGGGGGGTAGGAGCAGAGCAGAGCAGCTGTGGCTGGGCTCCCTGGAACAAGTGGATTTGGCCAGCACACTTACATAACCTCAGCCTTGCATCCTCTAATGGCAGGCATCTTCAACAGCTGAAGTAACGACAATAATTTTCCCTAGGGGCTTAAGCAGGCCATGAATTTCTTCCTGCAATGAGGAATAGGCTGTCTGAAGCGACAGACCCTGTCCCAGCATATTTATTCTAATAAGAACTGCTGCTGAGAGGAGAGGTTGCAGTGCAGCAGCCAGGTGCTTTGGGGAACTGGTAGTGAACAATGAAAAATACTTGGAAGGGCAAATACTGTTACATCTTTCTTGGCGTTTGGGAAAAGGGGCTGTTGAGACAAGGAGAGCTGCTCAGCCTAGCAGCATTCCTCTCGGCTTTGCTTTCTGTTTAAAAGCTTTGAGAAGTTTATGGAAGAGCATCTGAGCAGTATCTTACAGGGAATTAGGTAGGTATGCTTGAAGGAAAAGGAGCAGGAGATGGGCTTTCATAATTGAAACAGAAAGATAAGGAAATATATACACAACAGAAGAGTGGCAGAAAGGGAGCCCTGAGAATAGGCTTAGGAGCCAGGGGCTCAAATTTGATTTCTCACATCTTGTTCTCTGGATAAGCCATATCACTCATCTGCCTGATTTTTCTTATCTGTGTAATGGGGGACATATTACAGATCTCTGTTTAAGGGGAGGTCTGAGAATTAATGGATGCTGATAGAGTGCCTGGAAGATGAAAAATGCTGAGTATTACCACAGCAAATAGTAACCCCTTTGACTCATTTATGATCTTATTACCACCAAATGCCTCTTTGGCTTCCTGTCATTTCAACTAAGCCTCCTTCTGATCCTATTAAGCACCAGGGGAAAGTTCCTCAGCTAGTGTCAGTTGTCACAGCTCCATTGACTTCAATTATTTCTCTTGCACAACATATTTCATCTGAAGCACTTGAAGTATTTGAGAGATATTGGCCAATTAAGCACCACAACCTCGACAGGAGGTACAGAGTCATACCACAGTTAGAAAACTTAGAAAAGAAAGGTTAATCAACTTATCCAAGGTCAGGAAGAAAGTGTAACAGAGATAAGAAAATGGACCAAGAGTTGTGCTTCTTATTCTGGAGATCACCTTGGCCAGGTTTTGCTCTGTGTATCAGGGTGGATCTGAAGTCACTGTTCCAAGCTCTGCCTTTTTCAGGTTCTTACTGATATGAGACAGGGCAAGGACTCCCTTTCTTTTCACACTCTCATACCCTTTCAGTTTTTATCATTCTCATTTTATTAGCGGTATCGCAGGAGGAGAATTATAGAGACTACGCATATAAAGGCTAATTCTTCAGCTGGTATAAATTAGAAGGACTTCCCAAAGGCAATGGGAATATGAGAACGTATACTTGAGGATCTGGTCCCAAGGGCTTATTTCTGACAGAGTATGGCTATAAGATGCCTAGGGATTTTCAGCCTCCAGTCACATATGCACAAGCTTTCTGAAGCTGCAGGAAGCTAAACTGCCTACTGGTGGTGATTGCTTTTTCAGTATATTACAAGCCAGGACTTTATCAGCATATGTGCAAATGATTCTCAGTAAGCTGGTTTGTGCCCTTATGCCTGCTGAAAGTCCAAAATGGCTGCATCAAATGGTGATACTTAGAATAGCCCCAAGTGGAAATACTTCAAATATTCACAGTAACTGCTGCTTCTGAGATGGGAATTATTTTTTTCCCCAGTTTAGGGAGTGTTTGTGCAACTTCAGCATTTTATTCTGCAAATTTAGATCCTCTTTCAGGGAAGCTAGTGAATACTGTGATAGTGGAGTTTAGTTTATAAATAGCCAGCAGACGAACATGAGGAGAGGCAATGAATAACTCACAGATGGAAGAGTTTAAGATCAGTTGTGACATAATGGCAGAGCAGCATTGCAGAGCTGAAGAGGAGCACTCAGCCGGGTCAGCACTCTAAGAGAATCCACAAGTTTAGTTCTTAGTTATACATACAGTTTTAAGTCCAACATCATCATCTTGTTTGTTGCTTTCTGGATTTTTTAGAAACAAAAGGAACCAAACCCACCAACCCTTACCCAGCCAAATCTGCAGTTCTGATGCAGTGCTTATAGCACCCAGCTAGGAAATAATAAAATATTATTGTTTTTTAATTTTTAAAAGCTGAAAACAAATTGAAGGGAAAAGCCTATCAGAGCTATCACAAATTAAATGTATTTATAAGCTTAAGATCTTCACTTCCTGAAGCAGTTTAAATCCTGATATTGTACTGTCTTTGGACACTGACTTAAGATTAGTTTATATCAATATTCCAGCTATTTATTATTTAGGTAAAGAATAACCGAATGTGCTATGTTTTCATACCTGGGGGAAAAGACAAACCTGTCTCTGTAAAACCCATGAAGATACTTGTATTGAAGTAAATACAGATAGATGTGTTTGTACACACATTTAAGTAAGTGCTGGTCAGTTCTGTGAGAAGCCAGATCTAAGAATTAACAGGAACACTGGAGGAAGGGCTGAAGTGTGTGGAGAGGGAAGTGAGGGGAGGATAGGACAGCTCAGAAACTTGTTTACCTGTGTAATTTTCTTTCTGCCCCTCCACACACATGTACTTCAGAAGTAAGAACTAGTACTTTTTAAGAAATGCTGTAGCCTAAAATCCCAAACACACTGTTTTCTTCATCCCTGTGCTAAGATTTAACATTACATTGGGCTAGACTTTCCTGACCTTTTCATCAAACATGTCTTGATATGAAAACAGTCAGAACTCAAAAGAGATGATGCTATGAAAAGGAGAAGGCTTCAACCCTCAACTCCAAACTGGAAGAGTTTCTTTTTAACTTCTCTCATGTAGAAAACATGCTCCCTAGCAAACAGAAAGGGAAATACACTTCAGGTCAATAGCCACATAGGAGCTATGTGTTTGGTCATCAGGAGAACCTATACCTGGCATATGCTTCCTCTTGGAAATTTCTATCACATGTGCTCTCTCATTCCGTCTTAGCCTAGATTGTTTTTTGATGGCCATGGGAAACAGAGATTTTGGTTGGGAGGAGAAGGGGGAACTGCTGCTCTGCTAGGAACCCAACATAAGAGAAATCAGGAAGTTGTCCTAGCTTCTTGATACATCTGAACACTGACTTTTAAAATGTGGCCTGACTATTTGGAGGTTCTGACTCCTCAAGAAGGTAATGGTGTGCCATGGAATGAGAAAGTCCTTGTCCTACAGAAAGTAAGCAGAGGGTGGCTTCAGATGTTCCCCATATACCCCCAGTGAATGTGTAATAGTAGCAGCATCCCTCTTAAGGGGCATAGAGCTAAGAGCAGATACACATTATAAAGTGCCAGAATACTTTCTTGTTAGGTGTAAAACCTGATTCTGTTGACAAGTGCAAGCAGTCTTTACTGTTCTCAGTTAACAGAACCCTAGGGACTTTCTGTTCACTGGAAGAATAAAAGAGCAAGAGAAAATATTTATGTACAAGCAAATACTTTCTTTGCTAGAGCTTTCACAATTTAGCACAGACCAGCTACAGAACACTGAAAGACCACCTTTACTTTTACATGGCATTTTAGAATCTAAAAGCACTCATTTTGCAACAGTATCTTGAAAACTTAGAACCACTTGGTCAATCTGAATCCACAGGAATATGTTAAATGGGTATGTGCCATGTGAGTAGACTGGGTCCTATATCACAAGCCTGGTAGGGTTCTGAGAACACAAAAATAAGGCTTATGTTTTGGACTAACTAAAGCCAGTGCAACACCACTCCCTCAGCTTCCCAGTGTATAGCTAGTGCCTCAGAGTTCAGTCCTGTATTCATTCCTGGAAATTTGCATGTGGGACCTGACAGTCTTCCCATCCTTGAGACTCTGATAGTCAAAATCTTGCTGGTATTGCAGTCGTGGATTTGTGCAGAGTTATCTCCCTCAGGGTGCTCTGAGATTGCTTCCAGAAAATACCAATTCTCCCTTTTTACCTTCTGGGAAAGTGAGAGGCATCAAGGCTTGGCTGGCTTGCAGTGGGCTGCTGACATTTGAGGGGAGCTGCTGTCTTTAAGTTACTGGCCTCCACTAGCTCTTTGTAAAAAGGTAAAAATGCACCCCCAAAAGAATTTCTGTATGATCATAAGCTATATTGTTCAGGTTTTTTTCCTGCCAAGGTCCTGCTAGAAAGGCTATAGCTAAGGAAGGAACTTTTTCCTTCTCCTAAGAGTGTTATTTTCATCCTCACCACTGCTACAGTGTTGTTACCGGTATCTATCTCCCTGTGCTTCAGAATGTCTGTCTAGGTCCTTGCATAGAGAGTTTATAGTGATTGTTGCCATGGTTGGCCTCTGCAAAACCATGGTCCTTTTGTATCCCTCTGCCCAGAAAAGGGTATTTAGGACTCCTGCTGGTCATGGGTTGTGCCCTGGTGGACAAGAGTATCCTCTCTGTCTTGCTCCTGTTTGAAATGCTGTTATCAACATGTCATACCTTGACTGCGTGTCAAAGCTTTTGAAAATACACAATGTATGAAGAAGCAAGAGGATGTGATATGAGGACATAGTAGATGTGAGTCATTCTGCAGGAGGTGGTGAGATATACAGGAGAGGCAAGCATTCTCTCCAAGGGTCATTCTCAGAGGAAATCCCTGGATCTCTCTGTTCAAGTAATAATTTTTTGTTCAGAGAGATGGAATGCTATCAGAACTGCATGTCACCTGGCTGGTTCAGTGTCACTTCTGACATTTATGTAATATACAAATATGGTTCTCACTATCATTTTTCCACCTCTAAAAGAATGTTGAAATGTGTAAAAGCCATCATGTTATCATCATTTTTGATGATAGCATTAAGCAGTGTACTAAACCATTCCCTTTGGTGTACAATTCATACCTCTTAGCCCGAAGGTGCATTTCTTATTAAATTGTCTCAGATCCACATATTGTGAAATAATAGCCACTGAAATTCCCTCTCTTTATTTATGTATTTAAAAGAAGTTGGTAAGGGATTTGGGGAAACAGATGAATTAACTGTCTGGTAATAATATAACATCATAAAAGGTACAGTGCTTATTATGAGAGTTATTTTCTAAGATTTTTTAGGCATTTCATTCAAATTGGTTTTGAAATGAGCACTGTTCCAAGTGGACTAAGAACTATCTGAATGTCCCCAGGGACAGCATGCTGAGTAGGGTGCTTTAGAAAAGTTTGGGCTGCAGGATTTCCTTTTGCTTCCAATCAAACAGACAAGAGTTACAGAACTAGCTGTTTCGATTATTTCAATCTTAATTATTTGAAACAGTTTTAAAACTGATTACAGAGGGTGCTGATCATTCTTTTCCTGAAACTCAGCTCCAGTAATGGTTTTCAGTTCCACGCCCAAATATTGAGGTAACCCAAGACCAAACTACACTAACAAATCAGTCTGGCTGAACAGCTGTAGTGTTAATGTGGAAAGGGGTTAAATAATAGTCATCAGTTCTGTTGTCAAACAGGGAGGAACTGCAAGTCCCAGAGGAAAAAAGAAAGACAATATGACAAATGGTCTGTGTTGGTGCATTTGCCAGAAGAGTTACTTGCAAAGCTTATATAAACAAGCTTATATCTTGTGCCAGCGTGGGGCACATGGAGCCAATTAGCTGTACTGGGGAAAAGCAGCTTCTTTCTTGGTATAATTGTATCTGTAACTGAGAGTTTTTCCTCAGAAAAATCTAGCTTGTTTACCTTTGCAGAGGTAGGCAAGAGGTGAATATTTCACCCAGTCAGAGCCGTACAGGGTTAACTTCTTGTTTGGGCACTTCCATGCTCAGGCTTCAGCAGTGCCCAAAGAGCTGCCTGCTTGGGGTGTCATCGTGGATTTGTTTCTGAGTATTTTTGTCCTGCATGACCTGGCCCTTACCAGGCATGTGTGCAGTATGGCAAATGGCTGAATACTTTCATTTTTGACATTCAATTTCCTTCTTTTACAAATAACCACTTTTTTTTTTTTTTTTTTTTTAGTTAATTTAAAAGTTTAGCAAAATATGATTTTGGCCTGTAAAGGTCTAGACTTCTAGGATGTAGGTGACACTCTCCTCCTTCTACTGTCTGTGCTGTCTTCTCTCTTTTGCTTGCTGTTCTTCTTTGGCACTGAAATTGTCATCAAAGTCACTGGTGCCCCTGTGGACCTCAACTTGTTGATTAGAATTGGATAAACTAGACAAATTCTGGTGGGAATGGAAGGCATTTATGATGACTGCCTGGAATTTTTCTTCGCCCTTTTTTATGTACTTGTCACTGTATTTTCCCACATCAGTCTCATAAAACATTCTTTTGCTCGTGCTTGAAATATTGATATTATCCTACAGCAAAGATAAAAGCACAACACAGAGCAATATGGCTTGGTGATAGAATTATCTGCAATACACAGAAATCTCTACTGATGTTTAGGACTGGCACAGTATTAAACACATTACTTTTGCTGACAGGCATTTTCATTTCCTTGCATCATGCAGGTAGGGGAATTTGAAGGAAATCTAGTTTTCAGTTCTAGATTTGTTCAATAAAAAATGTAAAACAGAAATGCCGCTGGATATGGTAGCATCTCTTTAAATCAAAAGGAACTCACTGAAAGTTTAAGTAAGTTTCAGAGAAGGCTATGTGTTTTTATGTGTATATGTATGTGTTTGTATGTCCACATTTACAAATCTATCTATCTATACATATTTATATAAACAACAGAACTGTTCCATATTTAGCAAATCTGAAAGGTCTGGGGACAATCCAAACTTGAGCAGTTAAAAATTAGTGTCAGTGAACCTTGTGCTCCTTTGGTATGGGCTTTATGATGCAACCTTTGGCAACATCTTTATTCCTTATTTCCCCCGTATGACTTTCTCCCCATGCTGTACACAGAAAGAAAGAACTTCTGGCATAAGTTTGGGATCTGCTGTCAAAATGCCTTGTGCATAGGATGCTGACTTCAGTTTTATTGAAGTGGGATGTGTAGCAAATGAACCTGGATTCTTACAAGGGAGAGACATCTCTTTAGCAAAGCATCAATTAAGGACCATGTTCTTTCTATCCATCTTTCTTCCCCAGGGTCACAAGATGATGCTGGGTAAGTTACTAAGACCATTATTTCCTCAGGTCACCTCTTGATTATGTGTTCCTTGTGTTCCGGTCCTTAACTTGAGGTCCTATAGCTTGGATGGAAACAATATTGAGCCCTGAAAACAGGAATCAAATCAGCACTAAATATGCTTCAAATGTGTGAGGTGCCATAAGGTTCATAAGTTGCTAAGCACCCTGCATAATCAGAATTTGCAGTCTGAAATTGCACGTTCAACACCAGCAGACATTTTGACTTAATTTCCCTGTTCCTGAACTCAACATTTGCAAAATGAGCCTATCACCTCAGAAAGGTGTTGTCCAAGGTAATTCGTTTTTGCAAAACAGTGCAGTGCTCTCCTGAGTGGCACCACAGAAAAGCCCATGTGGAAATAAATTACTCTTCAGAGCAGGATTGGTATAGCATGCAGGAGAAGGGGCCACAAAGGGAGCAATGAAGATAAAACATAGGATCAAGTAGCAGGGCCTTCAACAAGCATTGTTTTTTCCATGCACTGAGTGAAGGAAAGGTCACATCAAAAAAATAGTGCATAGAATAAAGAGTGAGTGTATGGAAATATACCTGAAACACAGGGACTACTTTTATGCTCTACTTGTGAAGAAATCTATGTCTAGAAATCAACAATATTAAAAATTATAATGGTTGCTGTTGGTAGAATGGGAGAGAATCTGATCTAGTGGCTGGGGCCTGGGGCAGTGATGCCCACCCCACCAATGGTCTGTTTGGTCTGTTTTGTTCGTTTTGTCCCTCATTGCCTCATCTTGCCTCTCCAGAAGTTGAAGGTAATTAATGCTTGCTTTCTACATACTCTGTGGCACTAAATTCCTTTGGAGTAGTTTGATATCATACATTGTACAAATACAAACCATTCCTATGTACTGCACTGTTTATTTGTGTAGTTGTGGGTTTTGGAACAAGATTTTCTTATGGTTTCAGGATTATGTATTCGCTGTAGAAGAAAACTGAGTGTTCTGCTGCTGTACTGAATATGCCTAGAGCTGATCAGACTATGGTGGGGTTTTTGTACACCACTTTCTTTAGGGAGATCGTGTCTTCTGCAGTCTAGAAGGCAGTGGCTTTGGAGCAGAAGACTGAGGTCTCTTCTCTCCTGCTAAATACCTGGATATTCTGCATGAATCTGGCATGAATTATTAACCAGCAAACCCTGCAACTGATGAGGGATTTACAAAACTTTTGAAAACTTAGCTGAATATAACCAAGTATTTGTTTATTCCAGTGTTTGTGTCTGCCATAAATTTGTTAATAGGCCCAATTCATGAAGATACAGAAAATAGGGTATCAATGGCATAAGCATGACAGGCCATTTCATCAGGAAAAGCAGAGCTTTTCCTGAATGTTTGGCACAACTCACGCAAAAAAAAAAAAAAAAGTTGTGCTGATTCCTAACCTTTGATAGCAGTAGGCCTTCTCATTGCTAGCAGGCTGAAAATTATATTTAATATGTGACTTACTGTAAATGCATACCCTTTGCTTGAGGACATCATGGAGGGGAATTATATGTGGGCTGCTGGGATCACACTGGCCAGGGATTCTTATAGCTGCTTTTGCTAGGGAACTGCTGAGGTTAAACTACATCGTTTTTTGTAATTTAGTCTTACCTGCTGAATGTGACCTCAGCTTTTCTCTTGGGTCTAAGCATTGACAGAAGAAAACTCCAACATTTCCCTCTCAACAGAAAGTCAAGCATATTTGATCTGGTTAATTCCTAGAAGGTGAGAAAATTCATATGATTTTACAGAGCTCCTTTTAGAGCAGAAGTGCCAAAAGAAAGCCTGTTTTCACTGTTTCCAGCTAGATTAGAGCCTGCTGTCTTTTGAGATCTGTGGGAGAAACAGTTATTTTTCTCAAGAAGCACTGAACCAACGTAAAAGCTTTTAATCCTATCCAAAAGGAACAAGCCAGGTTATCTCCTGCCTTCCTCTTGAATCTGCCAGCCATTAAGCTAACATATGAATACATGAATATCTACATATAAACACGCCCTACAAGCGAAGGTTGATCCTGTGCAGTGGAGTTACATTACCTTTTACATTACCACTTGGTCTCAGTAGTGTTCAGGTCAGTGCTGTTGAATATGTTTCTTTTTGTGGCAATTTACATTGTGTGCAGGGTTCCAGGAGACAGCGTGGGGGATCATATGGCTGTAAGTTGAGCAAAGCCTCTGTGTACATCCATCATTTTCAAGGCAGCAGAAAAGCTCATTCTTTTTGCCAGGCTTTAGCTGCAGGAGCTTGGATGTGTCTCCCCCTCGGAGCTCCTGTTGGCCTGCCACGCAGGGAATATTCAGCATGCAGTGCATCCGTTCTGTAGCTGCCTGGCAGAGCACCAAGCTTGCAAGAGGGCACAAGAGGAAGCATAACCCTGTTTAAAACTACTCAGGCTCATCAGCAGACTGTGGTATTGCAGAAGAGGAGAGGTGACATGGCTTCATAGTTCATCCTTATGCAAATAAGGTGCCAGCCAGTAATAGTGGAAAGGAACTATTTCCTGAAATTGAGGAACACTGCAAGAAGGTAAAGCAATGGGGTTATGTATGTGATACTCTTGCTCCTTGTCCCAGTGTAGCCCATGAAACAGGGAGAGAAGGAAGGAAAAAAGAGAAGGAAAAGAGACAGGTGGTCACAGGAGAGAGGAGACCAAGGAAATAAGTCAGATTCCAGGAGGAGATTATTAGTTTTAGGGAAGCTAAGGCAATGCAAGGGAGAGCACTGTTGCCAACCCAAGTTTTACCTAGATGAGAAGGCTAGTAAGTAGCAGTGGGGCCGGAAAACAGCTCTCCTTTAGCTTTTCATTTTCTCACTCCAAAGGCAAATAAATGCATATTTAAATGATCACAGCAGCTAAACACTGCTCCAGTGAAGTCACATTCTGTTACATCTGTCGAGGAAACACCTGGATGTGCCTCTGCAGAACAGAGATTTTGAAATGTTCACTCATCAAGAATTCTGGTTGGTTTGGAAATGAGATGCTTTTTATTGCTAGTGCATAATTTAATTTTGAGGCCACTGGTGGCTGATGTGTATCTTAAAATCTGAGCTCCTGCAGCACATAGTGTCATTGTATCTGCTCATTTAATTTTTCTGAAAAGAATTTTTCTAGCTATTACAGATGAAAGCATGAAAACAGCTCCTCCTCCCCCCAGGTTTCCTCTCCCCTTACCCAAATACAAAAGGAAAAGGCAAATAAAAGAAACACTACTGTGTGAAAAAAGAATAAATTACTCTTGTTGCATCTGTGGGGCCAGATCCCAGATTTATAATTCAGAAGGCGGTAGTTTCACTAGTCTGAGCTTCTGGATTCTGCCTGGAATGGAAAGTCCCACATTTCTGCTTGGGAATGGGCAGCCTGTGACAGATGATGAAAAAGGAAAATTGCTTTAGTGAGACCTCATTTTTCCAGTGTAGAAGGTCTCTCTTGAGTTGGATGTTAGAAGGAGGCTGAGAGTGGGGCAGGTTGCAGTGAAACCACACACACGAGTAGTTTGTGGAGGGTTCCTCTGCAGCAAATTCACCGTTCCCCTTCTGTGATGTCAGCTCTCCTAAATTTGGTGGCTGACTCTGCTCTCATGGGTTAAGCTATAGCATTCCTGTAGATTATATTTGTTTCCTGTATTCTTGTAGAATGTATGATGGCCTGAAGAATAATTTTTTTTTTATTAAATGCCATTGCATTTTGGGACCACACATCTCATGTGACAGTGCTGCATTAAAATTGTTCTGCTCCTATTGCTGCATAGTAACATTTTGCAGCATGTTTTGTTGAACAGGCTATAGGATATGGTCATTTCTTTGAGTCCTATACTCAGCTGCAGAACAAAATGAGTTGCTTCGCCTGATGTCTTTCAGGTAAGACCAGAAATGCAATCTATAGTCCAGAACTTTGTTTTGTTTTGGTTTTTAGCTGAGAACACCAAGGAATAAACCAGGCTGAGGAGATAGGAGTGACCTTTGGGATGATGACATGACCATATTTGGTTGTACTGACAGGGAAGTAGCTGATTCATTGAGGCCACTAAGCAGAGTTGGACTCTGCATTTCTTCCTAATTCTCCAGTTTGTAGACTAGCCAGTGCTGTCTGCCCTCATCTGTTATCACACAGCCCCAGTAATGATTGACCATACCACCCATCTTTCTCAGCATGCTGTATCTACAGAGTCGTATCTATATAAGCACCAACCAGTGTGGAAGCTTGAGCTGTTCCCACTCACCCCTTTTAAATGAAGTTGGCCTAGCTGCCCTGTCTGCAGCAGGGATAGCATTTTGCAACAGCCTTGGCACTGCCTTTTCTGTGGTGGTGCTGCAGTCACTGGGGCAGTCACAGCTTTGAGGATTAGGATTAGTCACCGTCTTCACGTTCATGCTAATAGAAAAGAACCAAAGCAATGAATATGCTTCAAATGCTTTTTAAAAAGAGGGAGCCTCTATGTTCTGTCACATAAAGGCCCCTTAGGTCTGCTTATGCCCTAATTAGTAGAGTTTTCAGCCTTGTCTTTATCCACATCTTTACGCTTCTTCCTGCCTTCCCTGAACAAAGCTGTACCCTGCATCATGGTGTATGATGCTGCAGAACACTGTGAGCTCTGCTGAGGGTCCCTACAGTTGGCTGACCCGGGGAATGGTGAAGGGCAGTGGTCTGAGAGAGTGTGCCTTTTTTAATTATAAAAAAAGAAAAAGGAAAAAGAGCAATCTATTTTAGATATGGGAGAGAAAAACATTTGGAAAGCTTTTCACTTAACAAGGCTCTCCTCTGACATTTAGATGCATTTATACAAGTTAAAAAGGAATTTGGCACCTTCCCACCTCACTCAGCAGGCTTAGAAGAGAAAAAGCAACTAAAAAGACAAGATTACTTGATATGTTGCTTTGTTTTCTTCACATGAAGTGTTGTGGCCATTAATGTTGGCTGAGTACTATTACAGCCCACAAAGGGCCTTGACAGAGGAGTCATATTCACTCAGGCCCAGGACTTGCTTCCTAATGAGGAAAGATAATTATCATGCCAATCTCTGATCCCCTTTTACAAGGCACATTTAATCTGAAGGAAGATAGGAGCATCTTTTGTTTTGTACAGACTTGAGAGCAGGGCCAGCAGGTGTAACAGAGTAATCACTCTGAAGGATTTGTTCATTATTTCCCAGAAAGAGGGAAAAAGTCTTTGTGTCACTGTCTCTCCTGTCTTCCCTGCTCTTGAGTTCAACTTGTGCAGTTTGATTGTGGTGGCCTCACTTCTCTCAGCACCTTTAGATCCCATCAAAAGTGCTCTTGACAAGCATTTATTACTGGCTTTGACAGCCAAGTCGTTTTTCTTCTCACCCTCCTTCTCTCTGAAAGATAAAATCTGCAGTGTGTTTGATGGGAACCTGATGATGTGCAATGTGCTCTGAGGCACCTACTCCCTTGGCTGTAGAGCTGTGTGGCCATGGTTGTATGCTTGCACAGGGTTTTGTACATTATAAACCATCTCCATAGATATGCATGCTACCCATCTGGGTTCATATTCATGAGCGTGTGTGACTTTTCTTTGAAAACACACACGTGCCCATTCTGGGGAGTGTACCAATGAGCATGTGCTCTGGAAGGTGTTTACTTTTATATACCTGAGTGCGCACATGTCTACAAATTTATGGCTTTTGATCATATGGGAACTACATACTATTACTAGTCCTAATGCTAAAGGGCCAGCTGTAACTTTGACAACTGTCTTGAGAATTCTCTCTCTTGTGTCTTTTTCTTAGTTGCAACACAAATTCATGGAATTGCTGTTTTTGTACACTTCTTCATAATACATATTATCTCACTGATCCTGTTTACCAGTTGGTCCCACAGTCAAACCAGAAGGTTTGCCACTGGGTTGGGGATAAGTGGCTCTGTATAGCACTGTATAAATTGATTTTGTCTCAGGGGAAAAGGAAAACAGAACTAGATTGTGAAATACAGCAATTTTAGGGAATTGCATCTTCCATTTAGAACAAGGTATTTGGATTTTCAAGCATCTTGGTCAGATATAGCTTGGAAACAGCTCCATCTGAAGTATAAAGTGTAATTTCAGTAAGATTTCATTTATTTTGTCTTTTACTTTACTTACAGTCAGTTCTTTTATACTGTCTCAGTAGTTTTTATTACCAACATGACATAGGTTTCTGCAGTGGAGGAGCATAGTGAATGTGAAGACAACTGGTGGGACAATTGCATTTTAGATGCTGGGGAAGTAAGTTTTGCATGTTATGTGGATTACTTCAAGATCAGTAACAGAAAAGTTGGTAGGATTCACTTGCTGGCTTGAGCTATCAGCATTGACAACCCATTGCAGCAAATGGAAGGGTACAGACCTCACAAACATGCAGTTTTTTGATACCTGCAGCTTATCACTGCATTGGTTTATATATGGTTCAAGATCTTGTCCTTGTACACTACTAGGTCAAGTCCAGTCTATCTTCATCCCATAGCCCACTGAATAGGCAATTTTTCTTGGATTGTAGCAAGGTCCAGTAATGTGGAAGAGAAACATCCTGACCTCTTTTGATTCATTCACCCCATTCCTGGCAACACAAATTTCTTGAAACACTAAAATCACACTATTGGCTCTGAGGGGAGAAAACTGTGAGTAAATCTTATTGATCCATATCCCAGTGTCCAGCTGCTGAAACAACTGTTAAAACAGGTGTGTCTAATTTTAGCTTTAGAAACAGCTGGGCAAAGCGTTGGCCATGTTTCAGTATCTTTTGCTTAAAGAGAAGGCAGGTGGCATTCTCTGAACATGACGCTATTGAATTAGAGAGACCTATTAAAATCAGTGAGTCAACTTAATTCTCTCAACCTGTTAGCACGAGCACTTTGGAAAGGATTGGAGAAGAATGACAGTTTTTTGAAAGAGATTGTAGTGTGTGTGTTCTAGCAACAGTAATTTAATCAATGTAGTTGTATCTGTGCTACCCATCATTTTCCTGGCTGTTTGTATTTCTTTTGCCTGGGTGACCTGAGGCATGTATGTCCTAGCTGTACTTTTTGAATAAAGGCATATTCCATTGAAGTAAAGATTACACATGAGCATGAATAGATCACCATGTGTGAGAGAGAGAATGTTAAAAAAGCCAACAACAACCCTGCTCTGAGTGATTTGTATTTTTTGCTGCAAAATCAAGCTTTCAAAATTGAGGCATGCTGGAAATCAATGTAACATCAATGTAACCTTTCTGCATTCCTTTCAGTCTTTTAATCATAAAATCAGGATCATGTTATTGTGGACTCCATATCTGTTAGGCCAAAATGATCATTGAGTGAAACACACATGTATAGTTAGAAAATCCTGTAGCGTGGGAAATGCCTGTTTTAATTGCTATAAAAATTAAGTTTTCTGTTGAATAATGAAAAGGAAGGACGGAGTTTAATAATTAAACAACTTTAATGCCCGAGTTATGTTCCTAGCTCTGCAGCAAGGTTCTAGAGTGATACATTCTTCCTAAAAAAAGCAAGTGTGTTATACGCATTAGTGCAGAAATAATGGATTATTATCAATGCATACTTTTATATTAGTCTCCTTGTGTCCTTGATGGCTTTGAAAGCTGACCACAATATGTAGTGGACTGTGAATCCTCTCATAAAAAAACCCTCACTCTTAGAAAGAAGTAGAGGGGGTAGTGAGAAGATATTTTAAAAATTAGGCATTTTGTCATGTTCTTTAGCAGCATCTGATTGTGCTAAGGAGGGTATAAGTAGCATCTAGCTCCTCCAGATGTCAGCTATTTAGAGAGACACACACCAGAAGTTCTGTGGACAACAAATGACTGAATCCCACGCAGGATGCTCTTCTTGGCAAGAGAAGGAATGGGAGTGAGTGGGTGAGCCTGTGTGTGTTACTGTGCAGGATGGGATGGGCAATTACAAAAATGGAAGATAGAGAGGGAGAAAAATGAAGATGGATGGAGGTAAAAATACCTGCTAAATGCCAGCTGTCTTACTTCGATGGTGTGGGATTGGTGCCTGGTTGTCTCAGTGCTTTGTCTAGTCTGATTTTAACCCTGTAAACTATTTTACAATGACTTATATAACCTAAGCTATGATAAGCTCTGTATAAACATCTGGATATGTGTTATTTTCAGCCTGCAACCAGCGACCTAAGAAAACCCAATAATGAGAGTGATTTGTTGCAATTACAGTTTGCTGGGGGAAAAAAAACCAAACCAAAATTATTAGATCATCCTCTGCTGAAAGCAGAAGCTTTTCATGGTTTTATTTCTTTAGATGAAAATTTTATTAATAAGTTCTTTAAAACTCAGCAGTATTTCTGGGGATGGGTCAAAAAGTTTCATAGAACTCACAAATAGCCAGATGGTTTGGGGGCTCTCCTCAGAGGTCACCCATTTCCCTAACAGAAGTTGAAAACATGCTGTCATACTAGTTTTGAAATTTACTTTGTATATTATTTTCCTCCTACCTTGAACTGCATTTAGTAATTTATTTCTCTTTCCCATGCAATTTATGTTCAGTGTTTAATTCTGACATTTAAGTGGTGTTTGGAGGTGGGAAAGAGAGGCAGTTTCCCTGCCTTTGTGTTCTAGCTGGTCTAGGTCCTGTAGCCAGCATTAGATGAAATCTCCCATCTCTAGTGGAGATCAAGTAATACTTGATCAAAGTGGCACAGAATTACTCACCTTTGAAGGATTCCTTCTGGTGCTGCTATTTCTGTCACCCTTTAAGTAAAACATGCTCATTTACATACATATGTGGTACAGATCTAAGACACTGCATTACCCAACTCAACACCATAGTCTTTGGTTCTGGTACTCCTTTTACAAAGGGTTTCTTGCAACAGCCAACAGTGAGAAGGTGCTATGCTGCAATGTCAGCTATCCCCTTGCTTGAGACCATACTGTACTTGTGTGGAAATAGAGCATTATTTTAGTCTTTTTTAAAATGATGCTTCTGCAATCACTCTGTCTGGCCATTGTCCCTTTGGTTGCCTGACCAGTCACCACCACATCTGACAGGAGCATTGAAGCTCTAGAGAAACTGAATTCCTGCAGAACCTGTTCCTCATCTTTGCTGAGGCGTAAGGACTGGTCCACCAGCTGGTTGGCTTGCAGCTCGGAATCTGTCACAGAACAAGCTGCCTCTTCCTTGGCCAAAGCAAGACATGAGGAGGGAAGGAAATGAAAGATGTTACAGGGGGATAAGAAAATATGACAAAAATCTGAGCACGTCAGAGGAAGGAGTGTGAGAGAATGCAGGGGGAACTGAGGGTCATGTGGTGACATTAAGGGAGGGCGTAATGAGGGGACACATGGCATGACAAAGGGGAAACATAAAGCCTCATTTCCTACACATTTACTTCTGTAGTTCTGCTGCTTGTAGAACGAACATTTTTCAGGTACCCAGGAATATCAGATGCCCTCCTTTTATCTGCCTGCCGCTACATTTCTGGTGATTACATCTACTGCAGGGGCTGCTAGTGTGGGTAAGAAGCATCTCAGTGCAAGAAAAGGTGTTATACAGAGCACCTGTATATCTTGTTTATTCTGTTGATCACACACTGCTTTCTGTCTCTTTGGTTTGTTTTTTATTTAGCTTGGGCTGTCACAGAATAGCTACCTTCAGATTTCTGTGCAGGAGGAGATCAGAATGAAGAGATGAAAACAGCAAAAAATGATTCATCATTAGTCATTCTGAAGACCACTCACATTTATTTCACCCTCACAGTACCCACCATGTTTCTGCCAGTGCCCTGGACACGTCAATGACAGACTGTGTTGCCATCCTGAGTGCTCACTTTTGGTGACTGATAAAAAGGGACAGGGTGGGGTGATTTAAAAGTATGCAGACCTAATTATAACTTAATGGGTGACTTAAGGGATGAATTGGTCCAGGGTGCAGATAGCTTTTGTATGGCCAACCCAAAGTTCAGAAGGAAATAAAAATAAAAGTGTGATTCTTCAAGTGAGCTCCCTCTATGGGATATGCAGGCATTTCTCTGTTTTCCCTTTTTCTAGTTTCTTCTATAGTTATCTGTGGCTGATGGTCTGAGGAAGAGATAAAAGAGGCTACAGAGGAGAGGTGGCAGCAGAAACATGTGTGTGCCTGTGTGCATGCACATGTCTTTGTATGCATCTGACTACCTTAAATGTAATCCCTGCATCCCTATCATTAGCTTTTTCCTTGGCACTTTATGAGTAGCTGGAGTTTTTTGTCTGCCCTGTCTGATAGATAGTATATCCGTGCTGGTAGCAGTTTATGCCTTATCTGTTGTGTACAGCCTATCAGTGAGGGAGTGGGCTACTATTTCCCCTTCTTTGTTTCCATGTTCCAATTTTCATGGCCACCTGATGCTTAAAGCCCTTATACCCCTGATGACTGCACTTGCTCTGGTGGTAGTGTTTGCAGCTCCAGTGGGAATTTGGTGCTGCTGGGTGCCTCCCTCTACATGAATTCCCTCCCATTTTGCTCATGGACAAGGGTGCTGGGTAAAGGGAAGTGTTTGGTTTGAGGAAGCAGGGTTTTTGCACCCATGTGACTAGTACAAACACTCTTGGATCACAGGGGGGTTGGAGGGTTTGACAAGACAGGAAAACTGCTGGTGCCTCAGGAGACCTGCAATGCTGGAGGAGCTTGTGCAGGTGGAGTTTGAGACTCTGGGGAATGATAGGAGAGTGAGGTACTTCACAAGGAGAAAGATGTTTTTAAAGCAGTTCATGCTCCTTATATTTATTCTCACTGTTGTGCTTTTGTTGAGCTTCTCTGCTGGAGACCAAGTGTCCCAGTAAGTGCTCTGATCAGTTGCTGCAAATGGACCTAGAGTGTATGTTACTTCCATCTGTTTGATTTGTTTGTGTGGGTGTGCTTCATGCCTTGAAGCCAGGGCCTGTCCTCAGTAGTATTAAATATATCAGCAGGGAACAGGTAGTTGATGCTGTACAACTACTCATCCCAGCATAATACTAGAGTGACCTAAGCTGCATTTTCTGAAAGTTGCAAAACCTTTTAGAAATCTCAGTGCAAAAGGCCTAGGAACCCGTGAACTAGAGCTTAGACGTATTTTCCAGGTTATAAAATGTAACACTGGAAGTAGGTATCAGGGAACTAATATAAGCCCTTCTTTCATGCAAGAGAGGCAAAGATCTTAAAAGTAATGTAAGCAGGAGTGTCATCAATGAGATACATGAAATAATTGTTCTTGTGTATACAGTGCTCATGAGACTTCATCTGATGGTCTGCATCCAGTCTGAGGCACTGCACTTCAAAATATAGGTATTTGGAAAAAGTCTCTGGGAAACCAGCAGTAATGAGCACAGTCTAAACCCCATAGATCTCTAAGGAACAATAAAACAAATGTCCTTGTCCAGGGAGGAGGGACAAAGCAGAAGTCTTCATATATGGAAATGGTATCTGAGGAGGAAAAAAATAATAGGGCATGAAATAACAGACTGCAATACTGCAACTGAAAATGTGCGTGTATATGTACGTTAGGAATTACAGATTGCTAGGAAGGGATTGTTTAGAAGACTGGAAAATCAGACCAGTTTTAAACTTTAAAACAAAACTTTACTGAGCTCATTAAGTAGCAACACACTTATACTAATGGTTAATTGTCCATCAGCATCATTAATTATTGCTTTATATACAAAACATTTTACTATAATAATATTTATGGCCCAAATTAACTATGACTATACAGTGCAATAGAGCTGATTCTCTGCAGTTAGCACTGACAGCTACAGTCCTTGATGGTTTTAGCTGCAGAAGGAGAAGAGGGGAGAAGCAGAGAAGGACGAGAGAAGTTGGAAGTGATGCTGTTGTTGTCTTCCATATCTAATTTCCCTTTCCATACTTGATGCTTTAATGCTATTTTCACTCTCTCGAAAATGGGATCTTCACCTTCTAAGAGTGCTGCTTCTCTTGTTCTTT
>NW_008666796.1:0-6888 GCF_000695815.1 Acanthisitta chloris | reverse complement strand
CAGGATTTCCTGCCTATTTGTATCCCTTATGCTTATCTTGTCCTTTGTTGCAACTTTCTGTACTTAGATGCCTCCTATGAGCAACTGTCTTGTTTTCCTGTTTGGTGGTCATGTTGCTTACATACTTAGTGAAATGCTTACATATGCCATCACAGTGTTGCAATATGTTATATACTTCTGTTAGTAACAATATTTTAGCATGGTTATATCTGGGCACAAGGGAAGCTATTAATTATACCCTGATTAATGCATTTGTAATTTATAGATGTCACATGTGACTTCTTTGACTGTGGCAGATTTGTGAGAAGGAAAAAAAATAATTCTGTTGATGAAGTTGAGCACTGATATATTTTGCTTCCAGAGCACTGATTCTTCACCATTTCAAGTTAGACAACAT
Source organism: Acanthisitta chloris (assembly GCF_000695815.1). Classification (NCBI taxonomy): domain Eukaryota; kingdom Metazoa; phylum Chordata; class Aves; order Passeriformes; family Acanthisittidae; genus Acanthisitta; species Acanthisitta chloris. Next base: position 6,491 of record NW_008666796.1, on the reverse strand, counting down.
CACCAAAAGTGTTGTAAGTAAAGTTTATCCTGCCTTGGTGCAGAGAGATGGACTCGACAGCCTCTTAAGGTACCTGGCTCTCTCATCTATTATAAGCCTACTTACTTGAAGGGAAAAACTTCATTTCTGCTGTGGTTGAGAGCAACTTGACAGTATATTGTGTACCATCCTGTGCAGGTCATGTAGCACAGGCACCACATGTAAAAATTGCTGTTTACTTTGGGTGAGGAGAAGGCCATCTAACAGTCTTACTGTTTTTTATGCCTTAGCCAGTAAGTTGGTTTGATGCCGAGCATGTGGCATGGGCTCTTTCAGGGTTAAAAGCAGAAAAATTGTTCCCCACAATGTCTTCTTTTGTCCTTCCAATTTTTTAGATTTGGCTGCTTTGACCTTCTTTTTCTCTTCATCTTCTGCACACTGACAAGGTATACATCTTAGGAAATTACACCAGCAGCTACCATGCAGGGAGGCTTGGCCACTGGAATCATTGCATTCTTTGTCTGATGGTGAGACATTTGTGTCAATGAACAATTTCCCCTCTACATCTTTCTTTGCTTTTCTTTTAATCCTTTTTTTGGTGTTTGGGTGACCACAGCAAACACCAGTCACCTCGCAGTTATTGCTGCAAGTTGAACAGGTGATTACAGGCAAAAGTCAGGCAAGATGATAGGGAGAAGAGAGAAGAGAAACAGAGGGGAGCCTATGCACAGTGTGTATTAGAGAGCTCACTTTTCATTAGCACAGGAGTCAGTTTAAAGGAGCAAAAGCAACAGTTTTACCATCTTTTCCTTTCTGTGTCAGACAAGATTTCTTTGAGTGCAAAAGGAAAATGAAAGTCTTTCTGCTTTCATGGGTAAAATTAAAATAGTTCCCTATTTATCTCAGGAGATACTTTAACTCTGTCTATTCTCTGCCTCTTTCTACTTCAGTCTTTCAGGCGCTATTTAAATTTTAGAACTCAGAGCTCTTAAAAAAATACTTTCCCAGCTGTTTTCTTCCACTCTTAAGAATTCATGACATAAATGTTAGTTCTGCAGTTCTAATATTTAGCACTAGTGTCTGGACTGGCAGACCTTGGAGATCTAAATCTAGATCTGCAGAATAGATATAGCCAAAATTCCAGTAAGCAACACATCCTCCTCTATGATCTGCTGGTGCACCTAACCTCTTGCTGCTGTGAGAGTCACTAAAGGCAAGAGATTGCAGCAGTGTGTTAACCCCGGCAAGACCCACACCCAGGCTGGAAACAGGTTATTCACCTTCACCTTGGCCTTGCCAACGCTGATTTCAAACTTAGGGAGAGCAAAGTAAACATATATTTTTGTTTCTGTAAACGTAGTAGCTACTTGAATCCATAGTATCAGTTGCTAGGTGTTATGCTAGAGATGAATTTGGCTCAACATAAAATCAGGCTAATCACAGAGCTCATTAGAAAGTCCTCAGCTTAAAAGGGCGGGCTGTTATGAATGAGAAATCACTTCTCAGGGTGTTCTACAGGTTGCTACCATTTTATACTGGTAACCTTAGTGAAACATACCTAGTAGAGGTACAGACGTGCAAACTCTGTGACAGAAATAACAGAAATTAAACTGCTGGTCTCTTATCTTTCACTGGTGATTCAGTAATTATCTAAGGTTAAGCAGTGGGCAACCTTGATTCCTTCAAACTTGGCCAGTCTTCTGGTTTCTGTAATCTTTCTGAGTCTGAACAAACCTTTGATAGAAAGTCACATTGCCTAAAGTAATACAAGAAGTGGAAACAGGTTCCATTTCTCTACCTGACAAGCTTTGAGCAGCTGCCATTGAGCCCAGCTTCTACTGAGAGTAAAGGAGATAGATGCAGTTCCAGCCTTCCTAGAGCAAAAAGCTCTGCAGCCGCACAGGATCAGTTTTCTCTTGTGAGATGAGAGTCTGCCTGTCAGCACACTGCTGACAGGCAGACTAGAGCCTGCCTAGCCCACTTTGATAAAGTACCCCAGGGCCAGGGACTAAAGTGTTTGTGAGACAAAAGGGGAAGCAGTGGATATTTGAATAAGAAAACCTCCTCCTAATGATTGAAGTAAAGTAAACCTAGGCACCATTTATTTAGCATGAAGCCCATTCATAATTACTGATTTGGTAGAGCGTCCAAATCGTGAGAAGGATCTTGTCCTAATTTCTGTGGCAGTTTCAGGGGAGAGGATGCTTGTTGGTGTCCTGTGCAGGTAGTCAGGGGTATCTCTGCAGCACATTCAGTGAAAACTGAAAGCAGAATTCCCAGCTCAGTGCTGAAAGTAGTTGGACTGTATTGCCAGTATCTAAGCCTTTCCATTTTTGTAGGTTCTCAGACTAGCTGTCTTTGGCCAAAAAAAGGTACTGTTTGCTCATAAAGCTGGTCTGACATATGTTGGCTCATGCCTTCCCAATGAGTCTGTAATCTCCCCAGGGAAGGCACTCTCAGCTTGTGTTAGTTTACATACTGCTGAGTACACTGGATTGTCCTTTATACATTATCTACCAATCAGGGGCAATTCTAACATGTTATTGTCTGTTTGCATTAGCATATTCTGACATTGCCTCTTTCCCAATTATAATTAATTAATGCTTATCAAAATGAGATATATTGCTGTATTTGTGTGCCCACCCACTTGTTTTTGCTTGTTTCCACCAACATAAGACTCTAGGTGTGTCAGAAAAGTCTGAACTTTACAAGATTTTTGGCCCTTAAATTGGATGTATGATAGAACTGGATTTGTGTCCCAGTGGTTACTGTTGCTTTTGGCTAACTTACTGCTAGCCCAGGCTAACTGGTTGTAATCAGTTTGCATTTCTCTTCTCACAAATGAACATCAAGGATCAGATCTGCCTTAACTGATGTCAATCTACTGGCTCTGTTGAGTTTATTCACCCTGACATAAACGAGAACAAAACTATACTCCAAAGCTTCTGTATGAGTTGCTTCTGGCAAACTGTGTTCCCTTGGAGCTGAACGGAAAAGAGAATTAGACCTACCCTATGTTACTGGTAATGTGTAAGGCATATGCCTCAAGTTTTGTAGGCAACTGGACTTACTGGAAAGGAAAGCAAAGTAAAGCACAGAAGCCCTGAGAATAGGTTGCTTTTTTTGTTGTTGTTGTGAAGATACAGAATAAAACTGAGAACTAGAGAGACTGCAGTGAGTTATACACAAAAAATACTGCATAGCAGCAGCTGTGAGCGTGGTTTTCAGCCCTGTCCTGGAGCAACCCTTCCCTTTCGCTCTGGATGAGCAAACACCGATAATTCTTTGGTGCTGCTGGGTCCTGCCTCTTGAGGCTGCCTGCAGTGAGGCAGTGATGACAAGGACAGTGGAGCACCAGGGACTAGTCTCAGAGCAGTTAATTTTGCTGGCAGTGCTGAAGAACTTACCAGCTTTTTGGTCACTGCTGTCCTCATCAGTATTTGAAGCAGCTTGCTAAAGACAAAGGTGTCTATATGCCAGTCCTGAGCTCTCTACAGCATGCAATCCCCTCTGGTTTATTTTATTTTATTTAAAACTATATTTTAAGATAATAAACAGAACCTGTTCTCACCCTCCTTCTTGTTATTTGAAAAGGGCATTAAAAATATAAAAAAAGAATGGAAGTGTTTTGAAACTTGAGAGAAACAGTTCAGTCTGGGGAAAAGCTTTTGGGTGACAGGCTGTTCTAGCTGACCTTGTTCTCCTCACCTTATTATATAGCAAAGCACTGGCTAAGACCCTACCTTGTTAGTCTCTACTGGGTGGAGGCAGAGCTGTCCTCTCTCTGGCAAGCACTTTGTATTGCTAAAAGAGTTTCCCCTTTGGATCCAGTTTGAGATCTCTGATTTTAGAGAAGAGCTGACTTTTTCAGTTCTAAGTGCACCAAAGTAATTAACAGCTAAGATTTAATAGGAAACAGAGAGAGAGTTGTACTTGTACTTGCTCCCTCTAATAAGGTAGAATACAAACTTTTTGAGGGCTTGAAGCCTAGTGGCTCTCTTTCTGGGATTCTAAAGCTCAGAAACAATTGCTTTATCATTTCTCATTTCTGCAGAATATGGTGGCCCTCTGGTCCTTTATTAAAAGAAACAGCTATGTAAGAAATTGCTAGGAAGCAACAGATGATGGGAACCATTATCTTTTAAGGTATCCATTTCAGTTCTGAAAACACAAGAATGTTTAGAAAGACTGTATGCTTACCCAGGTTAACTGAACTAATATGAATATAACAAAGCCAGCCTCTTTTGAAGTAAATCTGGTGGGAATAATGTTGTTGACATGCCACTTCTGACTACAAACTTCCCCTTGCCACCCAAGAGGGAAAACTGCAATTGAAATCTGCCCTCTTTCTGCAGTGGTGCTGCTAAATAAATGAGTCACCTGTGAACCACAGGGCAGTAAATACATCCACTGACACCTAATAAAGCAAGGCAGAGTGAAGTTCCAGTACTTTATGGTGTCACCAGAATCCTATGATGTATTTATAGTTAACTTCACAGGTTTTCCTTTTTTTTATTATTATTTATTTTTACAGTGTACTCCTACAGTTTGGCTTTCTTGGTCTTTCTTGTTTTTGCTTAAGGCAGTTTACCCAATGGTTTGCAGCAAAGGAAGGTTGGTAGGCAGAAAGTAGGACAACTCCCCATCAGAGGAACAATACACAGCAGCTCTCTGCTTCTTCTGTTCATTGACTGCCCAGGCGTTTTCTGTGTCTGGCCAGGACTGTCTGAAGTGATGCTTGTCTCCTTTGTACATCCCTTGCATCTAAGCTGGTACCTCTGTATGCTTCTGGAGAAGCAACATTGAGTCCTCAACATTTAGACCAGTAGGACCTGTAGTTCCTTTGTCTGATCCTGTAATGTGTGATATGTTCTGTCCTTTATGTAATGCTGTAGCCAGAGAAAAGAGAAAGTAAAATGATGGGAGGCAGATCTTTGTTTCTTTGTTGTATTGCTAATAATTGTCTGGGTCTGAAATTTAGTCAGATTTCCTGTATTTTATAAATAAGCTATTCAGTGATGTGTATCTAATACTCATCCTTCTCCTTTTCCCTTAAATCAGGCTCCCAACTGTTTAACTACACAATAAATATTTCAGAGTGCTTTGTCTGTGGGCTGGGTGAAAGTGAAGACTACTGAGGCGAGGAATTCAAGGGTGCCAACTCATGGGTTAGCAGCCCTTCAAGAGTGTTACGCCAGGTTATATTCCCGCTCTTCTCCCAAGTGGTTAGGGGCAGGGGGATGTTTCTCCATGAACACAGGATCCTTCTGGGTATCCCACCACACATATAGCAGCAACTTCAGGTTTCTCAGCAGAACTCAGGGCCAGGAACAGTTGTCTTGCACAGGTTTGTTCTGTGCCCTGTACATGGCACTGCAAATTAGCCAGCCAGCAGGCACCTGCACCACAGGTTACTCACCCCTGTCTCCAGCTGTGTGCCTCATTGTGAGAAAAGCTGATATTCACACTTGAAGGGTAGCAAATGGCCAGCAAATCAGTCAGACATTTATGCTAACAGCATGTACTGTTTAGGATGGAGAATCTCAGTGTCTGTTCTGTTCAGTTCCCATGTCTATCAGTCACTCACTGACTCAACACAACTGAGCCGCCTTCCTTATCTGCAGAATGGTGAAGTAATACCTAAAGCTGTTGAATGGCTTCATTAATAAAAGAGTTTAAAGCATGCTGAGATTCTTAGGTGGCAGGTGTCGGATGAATTTGAAAGTAATATTATTGCTTTCCACAATCATTGATTAAACCCAGCAAAACACCAAAGCATTTCTGACTGCTCTAGCCCCTGATTTAGATCACCTATACTATAACATAAGTTACTAGAAAATAAATTACAAGCATATCAGGTTCAGCTAGAAGTATTAGGTGTGCAACTTGGGCTGATCATTACAAGTTACTGACATGTTGTACCAAATTGAGATCAATGACCAAAAACATTGCACCTCTGTGTTAGGGAAATGTTTGAGTCAAACAGCAGGTTTCAGAGGCGCATGCGTGCACACCTACAAACACAGATCTAGAGGGGAAAACAAGAAAACTTAAAGTCATAAACAATTTATTCCGGTTTGTATGAATAAATGAAGGAGAGGGAGGCGGTGCAGTGCAAAGCGAGTCCTGGGGCTGGCTGGCTCCTTTTCCAGAGCTGCTTATTGACTCCCTGAGTGATCCTGCGTAAGTCACTTCACCGCTGGTGCCTGGCTTCCCCAGCGTGGCTGCGGATTTTTGCCATGCAAATTGATAGGCAATAAATTACTAGATAATGCTACCGCATTTATTTATTAATTTATGGGCTGCAAACTCTGGCTGCATTCCTCATTCTCCGACGACTAAGTGCAGATACACCTGTTTGGACTCAGCCTATTGTTGCAGGAGCATTAAAAAATATATCTTTGAGCCATACGGAGTTTTTAAGAGTGCGGTCATCGCCAGTTCTCCCTTTGCTCCTGTACAGCCGCGGGCGCAGGACGAGGGCTGGGACGGGGGGGACGGCGTTCGTCAGC
>NW_008666795.1:0-4000 GCF_000695815.1 Acanthisitta chloris | reverse complement strand
GAAAGAATTTATGCTGTCCTGGTTCCTTATTTTTATCAGAGCTCTTGCTAACAGCTTCCAGCTGAGGGAGTTCTTGGTATTTTTAGTGTGAGATATTTAGCTGTTCATGCTTTTTTACATGTTTTTCCCAGATATATTTTAAATGAGGGGGGATACGAATCTTGTCAATTAATATATTCAGGAGAATAATTGCCAGATTGCCCACATTTACTCCTGGGAATCTGAACCCTTCAGAACTGTGGGGACGTCTTGGTCTGAAGTGTCTGAATCAGCCTAATCCCTCCATTCTCTGACAGGTGCTGCCATAGTTATGTCCTTGCTGAAGCTTCCTTTTTGTTTTAAGAGGTTTCTCTTAAAAGCTATCCATAATTGATATTCTACTTTAAAACACAAAGAAGTAATAAACTAATGGTAAAATGGGATATTGCACTGCAAAATACTAATTTCTTGGTAAATATATTTATTCCTTTTTTCCCAAGCAGCAGAGTTTTCAATATTGCTACTAAAGTTACTGTTTTATGGCTTTTGATTTGATGAAGTTCTTTGATATTCCAAACATTGAACTCAAAGGCACATTTTGTATATTCACCATTTCCAAGATCCTGAATAACCTTACACTTCCGTGAAACTTACACAGCTGTTGCTTTGAAAGAGAACATCAAAGTCCATTAAAAAATTCACATTGACCTTTTGCCTTTTAATAACCACTTCAACCTGTTTAGCCATAGTTTCACAGCTCTTACTATCAGTTGTTTTCCCTTTTCCTAACAGTTTCAGACTCATAGATTCATAGATTGTTAAGGGGTTGGAATTGACCTTAAAGACCATCCAGCCCCAACCCCCTGCCGTGGGCAGGGACACCTCCCACCAGAGCAGGTTGCTCAAGGCTTCATTCAGCTGCCAGGGTTAGGGCAGCCACAGCCTCCCTGGGCAACTTGTGCCACTGTCTCACCACCCTCACAGGAGAAACATCTTCCTAAGATCTCATCTAAATTTCCCTCTTACAATTTCTCCCCATTGCTCCTTGTCCTGTCCCTGCAGCTCCTAACACAAAGTCCCTCTGCAGCTTCCCTGGAGCCCTTCAGCTTCTGGCAGGTGCTCTGAGGTCTCCACACAACCTTCTCTTGTCCAGGCTGAGCAGCCACAACTCTCTCAGCCTGCCCTTGCAGGGAAGGTGCTCTGAGCAGCTTTGTGGCCTCCTCTGGCCTTGCTCCAACAGTCCCATGTTCTTCTGGAGGTGGGGACACCAGAACTGTTTGGACTCCAGGTGGTTCTCACCAGAGCAGGGGAAAAGATTAAACTTTTTTTAACGTCTTTAACATAAAGATGAAACTTTCGTCTTCAACTTTCAGACTAAAACTATAGGTTTTTCTCACTAGTGTGAAATTGAATCTGTAGTGAAATGTGATTCCAGCAGCTCTGCCAGCATTATCTCTGTAGGACTGGGGAGGTGAGAGGGGCAGATGGTGGAAATCATGCTCAGTTTAAAATGAGAATTAAATGGCATTTGCTCTTGGGTACAAACTGCCTAAACCATCTTTTTCTCTGTATCCCTTCCCAGATGTTTGTTTATATATGGCAATGCATCACATTGCTCTGGTCCTACCCTTTTGGCTATCTGTTCTGCAGAGTGGGGAGGTGACTTTGTGCCATTTCTGCAGAGGCTTTGTCTTAAGTCTTCTGGTTTCCAGTCTGGTCTGTGTCAAAAGTTAGAGCTGCTCAAAGGCTGCCAGGAACCCCCAGGATGTATCCTATTAATGGGGACCAGCTGAGTACAAGTACTTATTGGCAAGTGTACAGCTCTTCACCACCCAACTGTTCCTTCAGGGACCTTGAGCCTTCCAGTAGTCATTGACAAAGTTGCAACCTTCAAGCTGGCACCTAAATTAGTGGTGTGGGTGGTGGTTTTTTCCTCTGTGTGTGTAATGGGTTTTTTTTGGTGTTTTTTTCAATAATATTTGTTTAATCCTAATTCCTCCTCCCTGAGATTGTGCAGTCATCACTCAATACTTACACGCATATCTCTGTTTGAGGATCCAATTTAGTACATGGGCACTGTTTGGTTGTTTTCCCAAAGCACTGAGTAAAAAGCTTATGTCTGTTTACTGAGCACTATGGAGATTTTTTTCCCTTGGTAACCTTTTTGTGAACTTGCTTTAAGTCTTGAGGTCTCTTGAAGGTGTTATAAATGACTGAGTCCCCAAACAGGATTGCAATCAAAATTTACAATTTTTTATGTGAATTTCAGCAAGCAAACAGCGCTGGGTGTGCAGGGAGTCTCTGCTCTACCAACACGCACCCTGCACAGGTTTAGGTTTCAGTTTATGAACCCCTTGTTAATACATATTCATGGCTGTCCGGAGAAGAGGAGGTGTCTTTGTCGGGACATGCTCACTTTGTTTCCTTGGGTCCTCTTGAACTTGCGCAGGCTCCTGAGTAAACACCTAAAAGCATCAGCCCAAATTTAACCCCTTCTCCTCTGGCAGACTCAGCCAGAAATAAATTCCTGTCCAGATTGAACCCCAAAAACGAACCCCAAAAAGTTCCTCCGGGAACAACAACACAGCTGACAAAACACGGTGAATGCTAAGCGAACAAACTTAACAAACAAACTATATTACAAGTATCTTTGCCCACCGCCGGGCACACCCGCGGGGGGGGCGGCAGCGGTGCCCGGGCTGGGCCCTCCTAGGTCCTGCTCAGCTTTTAGTGCTTAGCTATGTGTCATAGCAGCTTCCAACTCCAAACAAACAGCGTCACAAAAAGTATATGGCTTATATTAACAAAACAATATTAAGGTAGCTATTCATATAGATTCCAACACTGCTTCATATTGACACGAATCAGGGGACCATATATCACAATCCCTCATTTTCTTTTTTTATAGTATTGATTCGTGGTTTTGTTTCTAAACTGAGTTAGTCTTCTGCCCAGGTAGTTTTATCATAATAGGCAATGATCCTCTCAGGGGGCCATTTATTATTTTACTCTTAGCTGCTCTCCCCAGTTTATGAGTAACAGGAAAAAACTGGGTCTTATAGTTCCTAGTACGCAGGATACTGTCCAATTCTTTGGCAACTTTGCCACAAATCCAATAATGTCCTTCAGGAGTTTGCCAGCAATTTCAAATTGATTATTCATTTCTAGTGGGCTTCCCCACTTATAGTGTCATTCCACAGGTAACCTCCTTCACATTCCAGGTTACCTATTTGTGTTCCATCATCTTTTTAAGTTTTTGCCAGCAACTTATTCCAGTTACACTCATTTGCAGTACCCACTGCTGTTTCCTATTGCCCTTTTTCTTTTCCTTATGGTCTATACTTGGGGATTGCTTATGTTGCTTTTCATAACTTCCCATGGCCAGCATTCCCCTTGATTTATTCCGTCACAAACATAACAATTAGTTACATTTAGTGTTGCAATGTTTACAAATAGATTTTTGGCAACTGTGGGAATTTTATATTGCACTCCTGTTTCCATTTCATGATTAAACAAGTTACTGACTCTCTGCTTTTTCTTTAATTTTTACATTTAAAATAACTCCTGGATCTATTCCAGGTCCATAAATCTTCAACCCAGTTCCTACATTTTGTTGTCAGGGGTTCCATCCTTTTAATTTCTGCTTTTAATTGAGTCCCTTTACATAGTTGAGGCCATCCTCATTGGGGAGCTGTACTCCAACAAGCAAGTCATAGACAGTATGGTAAACTAGGGTAGTTACCACACATTAAGAGCAGCAGTTCCGCCCAAGTCAAAGGACACACCATCAATACAACTAGAAGAGGTCTGGTCAGGGCCATAGTGTTCGGCAATCATCACCCAAAGGGGCTGCAGCCCTCTGCAGCCCTTGGCAGACGCTCTCAACTGCAACACCGGTTCCCCTCCGGCCTTGCCCTCTCCTTCAATCCCAAGGGGTGTTCCTTTTTTGACAGGTAGAACACTTAGCTCTTAACACAGTTTACACAATAGACCAGTGCTTGTATTAGCTCCTCTCCAGGGA
>NW_008666794.1:2421-3142 GCF_000695815.1 Acanthisitta chloris | reverse complement strand
AGCATTATCCCTAAATAAGCATCACTTCCTAATCAATGAGCATTATCCCTAAATAAGCATCACTTCCTAATCAATCAGCATCACCCCCTAATCAATCAGCATCACCTCCCAATCGTTCAGCATCACCCCCCAATCAATCAGCATCACCCCTAATCAATGAGCATTATCCCTAAATAAGCATCACTTCCTAATCAATCAGCATCACCCCCTAATCAATCAGCATCACCTCCCAATCGTTCAGCATCACCCCCCAATCAATCAGCATCACCCCTAATCAATGAGCATTATCCCTAAATAAGCATCACTTCCTAATCAATCAGCATCACCCCCTAATCAATCAGCATCACTCCCCAATCAATCAGCATTGCCCCTCCTTCAATATCACCTCCCAGTCAATCAGCATCACTCCCCAGGCCAGGCTGGACAGGGCTTGGAGCAACCTGGGCTAGGGGAAGGTGTCCATGACCAAGTCAAGGGGTGGGATGGGATGGACTTGAAGGTCTCCTCTGTCCCAAACCATTCCAGGATCCTGGAGCAGCTCTGCCCTGGAGTCAGGCTGGGAGAGCTGGGGGTGTCCAGCCTGGAGAAGAGAAGCTCCAGAGAGACCTCAGAGCCCCTTCCAGTGCCTCAAGGGGCTCCAATGGAGCTGCAGAGGGACTTGGGACAAGGGATGGAGGGACAGGACACAGGGAATGGCTTTCCACTGCTAGAGGGCAACGCG
>NW_008666794.1:0-2341 GCF_000695815.1 Acanthisitta chloris | reverse complement strand
CAGGCTGGACAGGGCTTGGAGCAGCCTGTGCTGGTGGGAGGTGTCCCTGCCCATGGCAGGGGGTGGTACTGGATCTCTAAAGTCCTTTCCAACCCAACCCAGTTTGGCATTCACTGTATTCAGTCAGTGAATTTGAATTCACTGATTCACAGCAATGATTAGCCTGACCCAGCAGCCATCAGCTCCTAGGAACCACTTCCCTCTCTGTGCCTCAGTTTCCCCAGAGCTGTGATGTCCCAGCCAGCCAAGCAGCAACTCTGCAGGAAAAGATACACACAGGGAAGATCCCAAATTGTATTCCTAGTGCTGAGCTGAGCTGTCCATCACTGCTAACCCCCAGAGTGTGCCCAGCCAGGCCCCTCTGACCCCTCCAATTTTTGTCTCTCATTCTGTTTTTCCACCTCTATTTTTTTTAACTAGGGAGAGAAAAAAAAATCAGCTTATGAGTGAGTCCAGGACATACAGGACATAGAATGAGACAGATGAAACCTTCCTTCCAGCCAGCCCTGGAGTCCCAAATTAATCAGCTCTGGATTAACCGGGTCAGGATGTAATTTAATAACAAGGCAGGACGAGTTTCCTGCTCACCACGGCCCTGCCCCGGGGGTGTCTCTAGAGCTGCTGCAGCACAGCCAGCGGGAAAAATGGGCTGGGATGAGCTCGGTGGGGATGCAGGGACAGGGCCAGCCTGGCTGGGCTGCAGCTCAGCCCTCCTCATCCTCCCTGTGCCTGGGGTGAAGGTCCTAGCCTGGGTCAGGAGGGGATTTAATGGGGTTTGGGCTGGGAAGGTGCTGTGGTGGCTTTTGGAGGTGCTGTAAGGGCTTTTTGGAGCCTGGGGAGCTGCTCAGCACTGGGATTCACACAGCAGGTGTTGCTGCTGTGTTGGGCACACTTTAGGAAGCAGTTGGTGAAGGAACACAGGGACATGAAGCTCTTAGAGTCATGGAATCAGCAAGGTTGGAGGAGACCTCTGAGATCATCAATCCAACCCTTAACCTGTCACTGCTGTAAATCCTAAATCCTAATCCAGATCCTCCAGTGCCTCCAGACACCTCCTAAACCCCTTCAGGGATGGTGATTCCACCACCTCCTTCAGCATAGAACCATCAAGGTTGGAGGAGACCTCTAAGATCATTGAGTCCAACCTTTAACCTGTCACTGCTCTGACCCCTAAACCCTAAACCAGGTCCAGTGCCTCTTAAATCCCTCCAGAGATGGTGATTCCACCATCTCCCTGGGCAATATTCCAGTGCCTGAACACCCTAACATTGATGGAGAAGAGGCCAAACACAATTCCTGTGGCACGGAGGGAGAGGGAATTTGAAATCAGCATAGGAAACAGAGAAACATGAATGTGTGAAAGAGGGGAAGTACATCACAGAATCATCAAGGCTGGAGGAGACCTCTAAGATCATCAAGTCCAACCCTTAACCTGTCACTACTGTAACCCCTAAACCATTTCTTTCAGTGCCAGATCCAGATGCCTCTTAAACACCTCCAGGGATGGTGACTCCACCACCTCTTTGGGCTTAGAATGATGGAGTCATTAAGGTTGGAGGATTCCTTTAAGGTCATCAAGTCCAACCCTTAACCTGCCACTGCTGTAACCCCTAAACCAGGTCCAGATGCCTCTCAAACACCTCCAGGGCTGGTGATTCCACCACTTCCCTGAGCATAGAATCATCAAGTCATTGAGGTTGGAAGAGACCTCTAAGGTCATCAAGTCCAACCTTTAACCCGTCACTGCTGTAATCCCTAAACCCACATCATTCCAGACACCTCTTAAACACCTCCAGGGTGACTCCACCACCTCCCTGGGTGATATCTCAGTGCCTGAACACCCTCACAGAGAAGAATTTTCCCTCCCATCTCACCTGAACCTCTCCTTAGCCTGGACCAGAGGAGATGCAGCGAAGTGTATGCCTGGAATGAGCTTTCCCCTCCCCTTGGTGCATCCTGGCTCCTGCAGGACGCCTAGAGGGGACGGGACAAGCAGCCACCTCCCTGCTGTCCCCTCCTGCTTCCTGCTGCTGAAACACAATCGATAAAACTCGAGCCTAAATCGATGGGAAAAACTTTCCCAGTGCTGGGATAGAGGCAGATCCAACCTCCCTCCCCCAGTCCCTGAGTCTGCAGCAGCCACAGCTCAGTGCTGTAACCTCAGGCTGCTCCTAGGGATGAGCAAATGACTTTGTCCCCCCCTCCAAATCCGCACTGGCAGCAAAGCCTGCCAGGAGCTCATGGCCAGAGCCAAAAATGGATAGGAGGTATAAAGGGAAAGCGATAGGAAGCCACTAATCAGGTCAGACAGATACCTGCATCGATCCCCAGCCTGGACACC
>NW_008666793.1:0-235 GCF_000695815.1 Acanthisitta chloris | reverse complement strand
TGTTTCTTTGGCAGAGCTCCCGGCTCCAGCAGTGCCTGCCTTCCCCTGAACCCTTCTGCCTGCCCCTGCACCCCTCTGCCTCACCCCTGAAACCCTTCCTTCCCCCAAACCGTTCTCCCTTCTCCTGCACCACTCTGCCTTCCCCCGAACTCCTCTGCCTTCCCCTTTGCCCTTCTGCCTTCCCCCGAACCATTCTGCCTTCCCCAGAACCCCTCCTGCTGCCCTTGAACCTCCG
>NW_008666792.1:0-234 GCF_000695815.1 Acanthisitta chloris | reverse complement strand
GAGCCAGGCGGGGAATCCCGAGCCAGAGGGTCCTGTCTGGATGCTCCCACCACTTTTCCACCCCCTTGGGTCTCTCCACCCCCCGCACGATTCCTCCACCCCAGAGCCAAAGTGGCTTTTACGTGACAAAACCTCTGGTGGCCACCACGACCCCCACCCTGACCCCTTTCCCGTCCGGCTGAAGCTGCCAAATCTTAGGGATAACCATCCAAAAAGCATTCCCGTGGCACGGAG
>NW_008666791.1:40247-40564 GCF_000695815.1 Acanthisitta chloris | reverse complement strand
ATATTAGACACATGTGGAAGGATGCTATTTCCTTTTTTTACCTTCAGTAATGACCATAGACAAATTTTTATTCTCCCCAATATAAAAGTGCAACTTTTAAAATTACCTCAGTGGTATCAGCAGTAATTACTATGATTTTTTTCATTCTCTACCACCTGAAACAAATGTAAAGTGTTTAAATATTAAGCACTAATAACAATACACAATAAAACAAGCAACTAAGAGCATAATTAGTTACAGTCTATAGTTACACCTGCCTATTCCTTTTTTAGGAGTTTGATAATCTGGACTCTTATCACTGCAATTCTTTATTATTT
>NW_008666791.1:2373-40221 GCF_000695815.1 Acanthisitta chloris | reverse complement strand
AGTCCATGGATTTGATACATACTGGAGTCATAAAAAAATTAATTCCAAAATTATCTATTAACTATTTATTTTTCCACTGTGTTTGTTTATGGCCCAAAGGAAGTAAAACTAAATATTTTTTCAATGTTTCTGTTATTTGGGATCTAAATTTTTCAAGAATAAATTGAAAGGATTTTAGGTACCTGGGTTAATGTTCTCTACTTTGCTCTAAAATTTAGATGACTTACATCTAATCAAGATTCCAAATCTTGTCTCTTTCTCTTACAGAAAGAATTTATAATGACATGGTCATTCACTTTCTTTCCCAAGAATATCAGTTAAGCACCTTTTACCTGATTCAGAACTCCAGAGAAGAGCTACAAGGGCCTTGAGCACAAGTCCTGTGAGGAGAGTCTGAAGGAGCTGGGGTTGTTTAGCCTGGAGAAGAGGAGGCTCAGGGGAGAACTTATCACCCTCTACAACTCCCTGAAAGGAGGTTGTAGTCAGGTGGGGATTGGTCTCTTCTCCCAGGCAACCAGCAGTAGGACAAGAGAGCACAGACTCAAGCTCTGCCAGGGGAGGTTTAGGCTAGATATTAGGAAGAGACTTTTTGTGGAGAGAGTAATCAGGCATTGGAATGGGCTGCTGGGAGAGGTGGTAGATTCACTATCCCTGGAGGTTTTCAAGACTGGATGTGGCATTTAGTGCCATGGTCTAGTAACCACAGTGTAGTAGGACTTGATGATCTTTGAGGTCTTTTCCAACCTGGTTGATTCTATGATTCTATTATTAATGTAATATTGCATGGGAATTTGAGACTGTGAAATGAATGCTAGACAGCAGAGCAGTGTGACTGGCTGAGGAGTGATCTTTGCTGACTTACACTTTGTATTATCATTTACTGTTGTTCAAAGTGGACACAGATTCCTACCAAACCAGATTTTTCCACTAATATTTCTGTGAACTAAGTATACAAGGCAAAAGTGAATATTATGTACTGTAGTAACTACAGCATTTGCTTAAGCATTGAACAAAGATATGAAAGTTGAACTGTGCATGCAGCTGTGTTTTTCAGGCTTTAATGTCCACAGTTTGTTCCTTGCTTATATAGTCAAGGGTTCAAGCCAAACCATGGAATTTCTCAGAGACATATTGATCCACAAGATTCAGCCCATTACTCAAAGTAAATCTGATACAAGTTAATATGAAGTTTAAAAGGGGATCACTTGCAGGTTGCCTTATGCTGTACAAACTAGATTGTGTGGGTATAAACTTTGAAATCACTGTGTTCTATTTAATTGAGTTATGAGGTATACTAGAAGAGATTAGGCAAGATTTATGAATATGTTTTTTATTTCATATTTATAATTTTGAGACAGTGACATATTTAGTAGGCAAATGATAAAATTAGTTCCCCCACTCAATTTTTTTCTTGTTTGAATGAGTCCCAAGCTTTTTAGGCACAAAGTGAAGTAGGGAAAATGTTCTATCAGTTCCATATTCTAAAATAGTTAACCCTGCTACTCAGAAGAATCAAATCCATTGGATGCTTTTGAAAATTCAATATTCTTTCTTTCATATAAATTTGAATTATGAAAATGAGATTGACTAGTGTTTATAGATACTGATTTGTATTAAAAAATATGTGATCAAACATTTAAATAACTGCAGTGTAGAAGAAAATCAGAAAACTCTCTGAATGACTGTTCACAGTATTTGTGGATCCAGTTGTAGATTCATATCACATCTTTGTGCAGTTCAGTATATGAAGCCATTTTCAAAGCACTAATAAAAATCCAGACCAAGATACTTATCAGAGGGAAATATAATCTATATGGATGGGGTGTTCATGGGTATTAAAAGTTGTTTTCAGTAAACAAAAATCAGATATTTAAAAATATTGCTCAGAATAGCTTTTTGTACAATTTCACAATGCTTGTAACACTGATTTTGCAGGATTTCTAACAGAAACCTGTTTCATTTTTATCGATGTGGTGGTCATCTTATGTCTATCCAGTGAGTTGATTTAACACAACCAATATATTTCTCAACAAATTTTTTAATTATATTTTTATGATATTCTAATATGTAGAAAATCTGAGTATGGCCATTAGGAGTTGTCACAGAAGCTCTAGAATGATAATTCTGGAGTACCGAATCCACGTATTTTACTCAGTCACCTTTAAGTCTGAGCATGTTGCTTGACAGAGTATGGTCCCAGCTAAGACACTAATAGTACCATATAATCTTACTAATCTGAAAATTACTAAAGTATGAGGACCAGCTGATAAGTTTCCTTAGGAGAATGGCATGGCCAGAATGATTCAAAATGAATTTGCATTTGGATTTTTTTAGCATTTAATTTTTTATCCTCTGTAATACATTCCTCAGTATTATGCTGAGGCCATGCAGCAGGAGAACAAGCCATTACCCTCTTCTAAAGGTGTTTTACACAGATATTTTATTGTAGTCCACCGGTCACAGACCAAAACCAGTCAGCAACATTCACTGCATATTCTCTCTTCCTGGCGAAGCAATTTTTCTAAAACTTTTGACTACATTTTAAAATCTTGTTTTAGATTCCTGATATTAAAAACGGTGTCTGCCAAAGAGATGAGTACCTATATGTTCATGGAGTTTCATACAAATATATATTTGGCGTGTCTGTACACTTGAATTAAAGTAGGCTTTGCATATCAAGACTAATTTAAAATTTGTTCTTCATTATAAAAGAGTGACTAATCACTGCTAATGAATTTTCTTTAAAAATTCTGGTGGCATTTCTTTCTGCTTGCCCCTTTTTGCATTGACCATTGCAGCATAGACAAAAAATATTTGCGTACATCTCCTAAGGAGGTATGGAAAGGACCAGTACTGCAACAGGGAAAAGACTTGAGAAAGAACAAGCAGCAGAGAGGATCTTCTATGTACTAACCATGACTGACACTGTTCAAGCCCTCTGGACTGCTCAGAGGGTGATGGGTAGAAAAATGGGGAATGAAGAAATGGAGACTGGAAAATAAGAAGAAGGTGGGGGAAAGGTTTTGCAAGTTCTGTGTTTCTTTCTCAACTTCCAAATCTATTTTAGTTGCCAATCAAATAATATTCTCCAAACTGAGTCTGTTTTGCCTGGGATGGCAAATGGTAAATGATGTTCCTGCCTTTATTTCATCATAAAGTGTTTTCATCTTATTTTTCCCCGCTGCCTGTTGAAGAGAGTTGGTAAATGTGTCTAATCCACCAAAAATTATATTCACCTGACACAATTAAAAACCCCACCATTTGACAGTATCACCTGGTTCATTCTGCAATTAGGGCCTCCTAAACATGCTGGCACAATTTAAAAAATATATAAACAATTTAAATTGAAGCATATTGCAGCATTTATAAACTGTAAATCACAGAGCTTTTTAGTTTTTTAAATAGGCCTTAACCAAACAATCAGATAACTGTCAGAAACTCAAAAAACCTGATCAGGCCAGATTTTTCTATTCAGCTTTAATCTCAGAAAAGGAGATTTCAGATGAATACAAAGAATTCAAAAATTACCAGACTATTTTTAGTTGAAAATGGCTCCAGTGTAAATTCAGAAATACAACCTAAACAGACATTAGAAATCGGCACTTTTTCTTTTAAAACTGAATCCTGTCTGAAAGTTTCTATAGAGACACTGCAGAACAATATCTATGCGTCTTTGATATATCAGATATTTAGATACTTAGATGTTTTCCTTCTCATATTTGAATTCATGTTTTCATTTCATGTTTTTAAAATGTATGCTTATTAAAACAAAGGTTCTACACAGCAATGTAGTATGCATCACTAACAAGATCAAAGAGCATAAAAGAAGAAATACAAGGATATGATTTTGTGCGAATCATATTTGAGGTAGAGCAGCCTTCCTTAGATAAAAAGTCTGTATAGTTATCTGTGTTCCAAAGACTGATAGTACTATTTCAGTAAAGTTTATTGTTAATACTAGACCATTACAAAATGTAGTAAGAGATAGAACAAATTTGATTTTGAAGTTGACTTTTTGTGATTATAGCATGTGATGAGGGACAATGTTCTGACAGCTCAAGCTTACTCAAGCTTAATGACTGATCTAAATTGGAGCTTGGAGATAAAAGAAATTCTTTAGTGATGCCTCAGTTGTCATTGATTGCTATGAGCAATTTTAAAGCTATTCAGGATGAGAATTGCTAGGATGGTTCTGAAGAAGAAGAAAGTGGTACATATGACTGGGAGCAGGCAAAAATGCTACTGCATTAAAAATAAATAAATATTTTATAAAAGGTTTATATTACTTGTATATGCAGGTGATGAACACAACTACATCTAGTGTTATACATCATCAGGGACAGATATAGTGAATCTACAGGGTACAATGTAAGCAGTAGCAGTGACAAGAAAGACAAAAAATGAAAGGTTGGGTACATTATAAATATCATCAGCAGCAAGATGACTGAAATAAAATGTTCTAGGCTAAAGACAATAAAGAAGTCAAGTGCAGAGCAGAAGTTCCCCTTCTGAGTTTTGATCTCAGAAAGTATTACTTTCTGACAAAATTATGCCTATTCTTATACATAGCATAACATATTTTCCATCTAAATTTCTATTATTAGAACAGCAAGTATTTAAGACATAATATTGATAGGTCAAGATAAAATCATACACAGCCATGGCTGCCTAGATGTGGAGAGAAGCTTTTATACTATCAGTTTGCAGGTAATGTGTCCA
Source organism: Acanthisitta chloris (assembly GCF_000695815.1). NCBI lineage: Eukaryota > Metazoa > Chordata > Aves > Passeriformes > Acanthisittidae > Acanthisitta > Acanthisitta chloris. The sequence continues at coordinate 35,502 of NW_008666791.1, read as the reverse complement.
ATCATAAGGACAGAGGCTTGTCTTGGGTGAGAAAGAGCTCTAACTTCTCTCTTCTTTCAGAAATTTTGGGAGCTGTATCTTCAGTTACTGCTGTGTCTTCTGAAAAGCTCACTTCAGATCCAAAAAACTGTCTCTTGAGCAACATACACAGAGCCAACAGGCATACTGAAGTACATTGGTTTCACACAGCAAAGAACATCCTTCAGCGATATTTGGGTCTCACTGAGGTTTGTTCAGAAAGCAAATTTGGTCTTCAGAGCATCTTAGGACAGCCTTCAAAAGGCAATGTAAGTTGTCTCCTGTACTAATGTAAATGTACTGCATACTTCTGGTGGCATGAAGAAAAATTTTATTGCAGAAAAAGTTTTGTTGATTAGAAGTCCTGTCTTGTAACCAAGAAAAGTGTCAGGCATCATAGGCTTTTTTCTGATAATTTTGTTAGGTTTGAGATCAAACGTGGCAATGTAGGCTTTATCAATATTTTCAGGCTTGAAAGATACCACATCACAATTCTAAGGAATCTTATTGACTGCAGTTTGTTTCAATGTTGATATTTGTTATATTTTATGTTATTTTGATTAATTCAGGTAAGTAATTCTGTATGCTAGGTATGATAGTCTACAACTGAAAATACCATGTATTTTATCTTTGTTGAAAATAAATTGGTATATTTATATTATTTGAAAGTTTCTGCAGAGAGGTTCTTTTTGTGTTTATTGATCTTTTTCTGAACAAAAATCACATTAGTTTTCTGTATCTCTTTTTTTACTGTCTCTAAAGATTTGTGCAGCTGTGTTTTATCTCAGAGGTAAATAGGATGCCAGAGAAAGAGAATAGTTTCCAAAATGGTTCCAAAATTTCACACATATTCTAGATAACATATTCAGAAGTTATTGTGATTTATTAAGCTGGATTCCAAAAGAAAAACTCACTATCTCTGCATATTCAGCATTTATCCTGAAATTTTAATGACAGAACTTTAAGATGCTGTATTTTTTTGTTCTTCACAGCTTGATCACTCTCCTGATTACTAAAGGATAGTTGCACCAGGGAGATTTTCTCAGTAACATATTTTCTTCCAAAAATTAAAAGAAAAAAAAGATAAAAGGTCAATACTGTTGTTTGGAAAATCCTGTGATTTAATTAATTTATTTAATTCTACATAGCCAGTGGGGTAAAACATGATATCTTTAAAGCCTCCTTAAAAAGTCCTCCTGACTTAGTATCTTAGCCTGTGAAAGCACCCACCTCCTGGTGGGCCATCTAGAAGTCTTAAAACATTTTAAGACAGTAAGATGTAAGTTATACCTAGTGAAAGCAAATCAACTTGCACAACATATAACATGCAATATGTTTGATGGTTCTAGGCATGGTTTGCACACTATGACATTCCAATTGCCCTAAAAAGTCAAAGTTAAATCCAAAACATATATCTGTCTGTTGTGCTCATTTTCAAGTAATCCCTCTTTTCTTTTAAACACTGTTAAGTCTCTGGGGGATGTTATCTTCATTCAACCTGTATTACTAGTATCCAGGCCAGGACTGGTTAAATTAAGTAGAACTGATCATGGTGGCAGAACCAGAATGAATGCAGTAGGCCCCAGATACATATTTAAAACAATTTTGTCTCTCTGATAGCAAACATAAATAGCCAAATGAGCCTACAGTGCTGTATTTCAGATCAAAAATGATCAAAAATACCCAGCACCATTTAAATCTATGTTTTGTTAGAATATTATGAAATCCTCCTTCAAAGTGTTCTGTCCCTTATAAAACAAGGGCAATTTCTGTAGCAGTATCCATCAGAATCCATTTGCAGATTTCTGCAAATTTCAAGCAAAGTCTAATACAAATGTATATCCAGGGCTCCTCAGGCTCAGAAAAGACTATATAAAAGCAAACTAATATTTTTTCGATATTTCTAAGCGTTCCAACTGTTGTTTATTTGTTTTTAAGATACAAAATTCTTATTAAAAAAACAATACTTCTATGACTGGACTTTATTTAAATGCCAATTCACCCTCAACTCTTTTAAATATACATACTACTTATAAACATTTTATAATAACAAATGTTGTCATTTAAATAAAAAGTATGCCTACCCTTGCATCTTCTAAAATGAGTTAAGCTGTAATATATCAGTCTAGTAAAATAGATACATAAAACATTGAATAATCTAAGTATCAGCAATATAAAAGTGTACTCACTTTTTCCTTTAATTTTCAATCACATTCTAAATGAAAATAGAATTGAAACATTGTCGTGGTTTAAGCCCAGTCAGCAGCCAAGTCCCATGCAGCCACTCACACGCTCCCCCACCAATGGGATGAGGGAGAGAATCAGAAGGGTAAAAGCTAGGAAAACTCATAGCTTGAGATGAAAACAGTTTGAGAAAGCAAAAGCTGCACACACAAGCAAAGCAAAATAAGGAATTAATTCACAGCTTCCCATGGGCAGGCAGGTATTCAGCCATCTCCAGGAGAGCAGGGCCCCAGCACACATAACAGTTCCTTGAGAAGACAAATACCATCACTCCAGATGTCCCTCCTTCCTCCTACTTCCTCCTACTTTATATGCTGAGCATGATATCATATGCTTTATATACTGAGACTGGTATGGAAAATCCCTTTGGTTAGTTTGGGTCACCTGTCCCATCTGTGTCTCTTCCCAATCTCCCAAGCACCTCCAACTTCCTTGCCAGTGTGGCAGTACAGCAAGCAGCAAAGGCCTTGGCTCTGTATAAACTCCGTTCAGTAATAACATAAACATATCTGCATTATCAATCCTGTGTTCAGCACAAATCCAAAACATAGCCCCATACTAGTCACTCTGAAGAAACTTAACTCCACTTCAGCCCAAACCAGCACACATAAAGAAAATTAATATGTCAGCAACAAAGCTGGCAATATACTAAAGAAAATAAAACTAAAAGAGAAGCATTAGTTTAAAAATAATTCTGCTTCTATTGCATAGTGTACATTGTATCTATAACCTTGTAGCAGGAGTTCTTGTCCAAGTTTAGTATGAAATGGAAAAGTAGATCTTGCAGAGCTGTCATATTTCCCCTGCAAATTTAGTTAAGGAAGTGGACTGGCAATAACTTGACTCTCATCCTTTGAATGTGCTAGTCTGTATAACCTTACTTACTCATCAAGAAACACTTGCTGTGCCATGAAAAATAAGGGTGTATCACACTTCCACCCTGCTGCAGTGAAGGAAGAAAGTGAAGAACTGAATTTCTGAGGGGGAAGTGAGGCACAGAATTTTTTTTAAAAAAAAAAGTTTCTTATTTTTCCCTTTTCCATAATTTTTCTTACAAGTTACATCTTGTCTCCTGGGCTCCTTATTTAGTCAATAGAAGAATGTATGGTCCTTCAGAGAGGTGTTCTGAGCATCTAAGTCAGAACTAGATTATCTCACTAAACCAGATGTTGCAAGCATCCTGCTGAGCAACAATCTTCCTGCCAGCAACAATATATTGTGCTGATATTTGTCCAGACTAGATTTTATGCTAAGAACTAAGGCCTCTGCAGGTATTATTCCAGTCTTTTTTTTTTCCCCAAGAAAACTAGCACATGTCATTGCTCAAGTTAAAAAAGGATAAGTGAAGGCATATTTCAAGGCCTCGTCAACTGACCAATCCAGTGGACAGTTCTTATTCTTACCTGCATACTTGCTGATTCTGTCTCCCATCTCCTAGATCTCTTAGCTGTTTCATTTCTAGTTAATATTTTGCTCCCCAGACCATCTATAATTCAGTTATATTAGTTTCTCAGCATGCATCATTCTGTCTTAGAAAAAAAGAAAGGGAGGTGAAGCTTCCAGACCTGATTTCTTTCCTTTTCTATACATTTTTAAAGATCAATACTAAAAAACAAAAAAAAAAAATGTGTCTTTTAGTCTAACTTACTCTAGGGCCTTTCAAGGAACTTATAGCAGTGTCCATAACAATTTCTCCTAACTTGTGGCACATGTCTCTTTTATTTCTGTTTTTGAGTGACAAATACTATGTCAGTCATTCTCTATTAACCATAGAGTTAACCCTCTATTCTGTAGTAGAAATAGTGGTGCATATCAGGCCTTGTCCTGCAGTTTTCACAGATCAAAAATTTCCATGCATGGTAATGAACATTTTGGATATGTGAGAGGTGAAGGATTTAGTTTCACAGGTAAGTGGAAAAAGCATCACTTTTCCTGCTATTTCATGAGGCTTCCAAGGTCCTAGGAATTTCCATTTTAGGTTTCCATTGAGGCAAAAAAGGTGATGGGTAATCTGAAGTTTTCAAAATTGAAAGTTAGTTTTTTATAAAGTACCATTTTCTTAAAGTACTGTGATTGGACTGAATGCTATTCTTAAACTGGTTCTTAATTTAATAGACAATTCTTAAGGGAGGATCTAAAAGAAGCAGAATATAGAGGAAAGAAGTAGGAACTGAATAAGCACCTAAGGACATGGACTTATGATTGTGCTATATTTTTATTATTTCTAGTTTTGATTTGAAGCTATAAAGTTGACTCTTTTTTAGGTATAGTTAAAGAAAAGGAGTAGAATTAGGATAGGTGATAACAAGCACAAAGTGTTTTAATACAGACAAAACTGCAACTGCAAAAACAATCCAGTCCCGGATATAAAGCAATACAGGAATTAACATATATAAGAAAATCAAAGACATTAGTTCAACATAGATAAGGCAAATTATCAGAGAAAGAAGGGTTCAGTTAAGTAGATTAGCTGGCATTATAAGTGAAGCTGTTAATCTTAAAGCCTCTTTTTTTCTTAGGCATAACCTATTGCAAACATCAGCAATTTAGGGCTAAAAGTCAAAAATATCAGTGAAAACAAATGGAATGAAGTTACTGAAATAAATTCTGAAAAATTAAACTGATGGTAGAAATAAAAACCACTGCACTCAGTAAAGTACAAATGTAACACACGAGATGCTCTGAAACTTCTTTTTGTACAGAAAAGTGGTATATAGGACACATTTACAACAACAAAAATGGGCCTGTGTGCAATAAATTTCAGGCTAGCTAGAACTTTATTTAGTCCCATACTTCATCCTACTCCAGTGAAGTAAATTGGAGCTTCGTCCTTGAATCTGACAGCAGCAAGCTAAGACTTCAAGTTTGTAAGTTTACACTGTAGACAGCATTATAACTTGTTTACTCGCTGTCTACCAGCAAAATCAACACTGATGCCAGTAAGCATTCTCAAATTAAATAATTGCTTTCCGGGGGGAAATGCATATTATTTCTTTAAATTTTACAAGTACTTGGATATTTTTCCACTTTGTCTTTATTTATATGTTCCTAAAATGCCATGAATAAAATTGAACAGCTTGGCAAATTGCAGTAGTTCAGAATTTGTATTTTACTTTGTTTTTCTCTCAAAAGTACCTACTAATACACTTTTCAGGTAATTAAATATAAAAATCTCACTGGAATTCCACCTAATATTCTAGATACTAAAAAAAATGCAATATTTAATGCTTATACAGCGACATATTTCTTTTTATGTGTGTTTGTGTTGTGTGTGTGCAAATGCTTGCAAATATGTATTTTTTTTCCTGTATGAAACAGAGACATTTTAAAACACTTACAAAATGTGTGGCAGAGCAGTGTTTCTCCACCTTTTTCATCTCACCTTGCTGACACTATCTTCTGCTCCAGCCCCAGGGTTCATTACTGCCTCCTTACTTCGTGTATTTCTTTGCCTCACACTGTTGCCAGCACCTTCAGTAATTTTGGCCAAATGCCCAAACAAATAATCTAAATTGAACTCTGCTGTCATAGACTAAAGCTATAGGGATGTCTCAGCACTATGCTCTTTAGGGCTCATGGTTCCCTGTAAACATAATCCAGAGTGAGTCAAAATGACCCATCACAGACCCAGGAATGACTGAGGACAGATTATTACCTATGCTCTAAACCATGACGTGTCTTGTTTGGAACAAAATTATACTTCAGTACTGACAGAGATCACATTGAGGACTGGTTAAAAAGATGCAGTAAAAACCCAAGTGTTTTGCTTTGTTAGAGTCTTGAATAACTCAGCCACAATAATGCTACCATAAATTTTAACTACATATGAAGACATTGCAAGCATCATACTTTTTACATTAAATATAGAACATGTTAGTAAATAAACAATACATTCATTTTAGTGTCAAGATTTTTCATAATTTCCATAGTATTCTTATGTACTGAAACACTTAAAAAAAACATTTAAACAATGCAAATGTGATGTTCAATGCAGTGTCATTTGGATTATTTAACAGATTGAGATGTACTGCTTTTGTAGTAAAAGCATCTACCCTCTTAACTCTGAATTTATTTCTATCTCAGCAAGCATGAAGCCTTATTTTTGTTTAGACTTGTTATATTCCTCAGAAGTAACTAAAATGCAATCCTTAATCCCTAAAACATATTATATGTACTGCTTTCTTTCACTTCCAATAACTTCTTTTATAAATCCTCTAAGCACTGTCGCACTGTCCAAGAGGAAACACTCTAAAAGAGAAAGAATATAAAACATGAGAAGTATCTCAATGTGTATTGTGTCAAGGTCGTGTGCTCTGAAATTTTGTATTGTGACAGTGAGTACTATGTAAATCATGCTGTGTTCATTCAAAGAAGGAACTGCAGAACTATGCAGTAAGACAGACTGATATGCACATTTTAGTCTTTTTACGTTTTTTAACTAATCAAATGTTTCTATACCTGAAAGCTAAGTTAAAAATTATTAGAATTATATTATAACTTTCAAATAATGCAAAATCAAAAAAAAATCATGAAGATTCTTTCATTGGTTCTTTATTTTTAGTTACAATAAAGAAGAGGGAGCAAGATACAGTGAAAAGCCAGAAAAGAAAAGAGCTTGACATAGTAGCACAAATATTTTACTGTGTACAAGAAATTCAAATTCTCTCTTGGTGGAACTAAGCTGGGCTAATAAAAGTGTGCAAATTTGACTCTTCTTACTAACTGTCCAAAAGGGATGGATTATGTTTGCAGAGCTGACACTTGCAGAATTCATCCGTCTGAGGAACCAGACTTCATTCTGGTTTGGATCTCATGGTGATGTTCACAGTGGATGTTGAGGAAACATATTCCCACACAGAGGAAGGGATCCTTGCCTTGTCCATTTCCAGACAACTACCAGTGTTTGTTTGGCCTCCAGAACCATGATTGGTAAGAAAAACCTCCCTCTTCTTGAAGCAGATGAAGTTCCAAATTTCAGTGTATGTACACATAATCCAAAAGAGTTCATTTGTTCATTCAAAGGAATCACCTCACCGTGGAACAGAAAACACAACAGAACAGAAACTTACCAACAGCATGCTGTAATTGAAGGACAGCTGCTTGTAACAGTCCATGAAACAGACTCACATTATTGGGTCATTCTTTCTCTTCCTCTAGACCTCTCCTCAACCCGTTCAATACCTATCCCTGCTGCTCTAAAACAACGAGCTATTATGAAATCTAAGTGCTATATTAATGATTTAGGGATTTTAGTGACCTTGCTGTCATGCTGAACTTTGTCAAGCACTAAAAGTCAGGTGTTTTTTAATACTGGGCCTCAAATGATGAAAGGTTTGCAAAAAGTAATCTGTCATGCCTGGCTTACATGTACCAGTGTAGAAGATAGCTGAGACTCAGACTCAGACTGCTATTTCTTGAGACGTGTGCTCATTGACCATAGTGCTTTCTGGGACTCTGGGTGTATGAGGTTAAGAAGCTACAAAGAGGTGCCTAAAAGGGAGATGCATCATCAAACAAAAGAGTTCAGCTGCCTTCTGAGTACAAAGGTGTTAACTGTGTGGCCATGTGACAATTATGATACAGGGGAACCATATCGAGTTGGGGGTGACCAGAATGTATCTAATATGTTTTTCCTCAGTAAATAAGAGGGGAATAACTTAGAATTTACCCACACTGATAACAGTAAATTGCTTGAGTGATACATTATTTTCAATGATTCCCATAGGGAAAATTAGTTTTAATTAAGGGACAAAAGAATTAATATTATTCCATAAATATTCAGAATATGAAACATACATTTGATGCATTCACTACCATTATGACATTCCTGTTTTGTTTCCAGTTACTGTGTATCACTGTAGTTCTACTGATGTTTAAGGAGGCACACAGAAGTATTCCAGGTAAAGAGTTTTCCCTATAGTTTGTAACAATTAAATACAGTTTCATTCTCTCGAATATAACTTCTTAGATGACAGGAGGAAACGTAACATAGCTCAAATAAGAAATTAACATTTTGAAATATAATTTTTCATATAAACTTTAAAAATTTAAACCTTCCCTATGAAGTATTTTAGGAATGGTTAAAACTAATAATGACATTTTGATGACTCGTCTTCAGTGGGTGCAAGAGTGCCCACATGGAACAGCTAAGCTGCCAGACCCAGGAGGGCAGTTATTCTCAGAAAAGAGATGCTGACTAATGCATGTGAGAGAGGGAATACTGAAGTAAATACAGATTAAACAGACATATGTGTATATCATCACACTGATATGTAGTATGGTTTTAGGCTAATTGAAACCCCACTAAGATGATTTAAGCTAACCTGTCTGGTTTCATTATAAAATGGATTAGGAGAGTTCACACAACCTGCTAATGACATCCAGCTATTAATCCACTTGAGCTGACAGGTTAGTATCAAACAATTTTAAACTACAATGTATTAGCGGAGAACTCCAAATCCTTGTGATTATTGACTTAATTGGATAAAAACAGTATATCAGATGTTCTGGGAACAATTTCTTAGACTTCAATGAATCACAAGGCACAGGCAATGTGGGCAAAAGCAGCTACCAAATTGAAGAACTGCATGTACCTATTAAAAATAATTTGTTTACTCTGCATAGACAAATACTATTACCCTAATATATTTCTTTTTTATTATTTGGTACTTGAAACATAGGTTATATTTTGATTTTTTAACAATCATGCCTAAAGATTATTCATTGCAAGGAGTTCCTTTAGTAAATAATTAAGGATAAAACAAATTAATTTGACTAATAAATCATCTGAAAGGAACAAAGTCATGTGAAGAACTCTATCTGCATAAGGACTACATTAGATTTGCAGTGCATCTACATATCAAAAAAAGGAACAGTGTTTTGTAATCTGTAACATGAAATTTGTGAAGTCATTATTTAAAAGTTAATCATGACCACACATATTAAGACACAAAAATAATCAAACAACATGTAACTTTATGTAATAAGGTTAAAAACAATATGTAATTTCAAATTGTATTAAAAAATTCTGTGGAGGTGATGTCTTATTTTTAAATAAAAGTCCAAAACAGCAGCAATTATTATGTGTACTAATGGATATATAATATATAGATTCACTTATTCATCTGAAATATCATGGACAGGCTTAGAAGAGGATTTCAATTAATAGCATTTGTGCAGTTAGCACAGATGACATTTCACCTGAGGAGGGAACAAAACCAGAAGAAGGAGCATAGCACTCCTCCTTGAACAGCCCTGACAGCACTCACAGTCCTTGCCTGTCCCTGACAACCCCCCAGGATCCATGGGGGGACCCATAATGGGACTCCCCCAACCTTTCCCACAGCTCAGAACTCCATGCCAGCCCCCAGGGAAAGCAAGAGTTGCATACACAAGCAAAGCAAAATGAGGAATTAATTCACTGCTTTTAATGGGCAGGAGGTGTTCAGCCATCCCCAGGAGAGCAGGGCCCCAGCATGCGCAACAGTTATTTGGGAAGACAAATGCATCACTCCAAACATCCTTCCCTTCCTCTCTCCTCCCACTTTATATACTAAGAGTGGTGTCATATGGTATGAAAAATCCCTATGGTAGTTTGGGTGACCTGTCCCAGCTGTGTCCTAGTCACTGCAACCCCAACTTCCTTGCCAGCATGGTAGTATGAGAAGCAGCAAAGGCCTTGGCTCTGTGTAAACTCTGCTCGGCAATGACAAAAACATCTCTATATTATCGACCCTGTGTTCTGCACAAATCCAAAACATAGCCCCATACTAGCCTCTGTGAAGAAAGTTGACTCCACCCCAACCCAAACCAGCACACAATGTGGAGCCCCGATGCTACCATGATCCAGGGAGCAGCCAGGTTGCATGGCATCTTGACACCTATGCAAAAATATCTTTACTAATTTATTGCTACCAACTAAAATTTATCTTTTAAGAAAAGAAAATAAGTTGGAATTATTGGAATCAATAATTTACTTACATCTTGGGAAAAGATACCTATTAATTTGTAGTATAATAATTGTAAGCTGGATATGAGTTAGTTTGCTATTAATGTGCATCTACGCATATTCACAGAAGACACTTACTAAGCAACAGTAGTAAAATGCAGAGACCATAAGGCACTGCATGATGTGGGCAGGCTTTAGGCTTCTGCATCCAATAGCAGATTAATGGGCACACAATAATTTGTGAGTACTGCTGAATTTACATGCACAAAAAAGAAGAGCAGATCCTTCTCCTAGCACTTCCCAATAACAATGTAGATTTTGTCAGCATTTTCAGCCCGTTCAACTCTAAACTAGTACAGTTACAAACTATTAGAATTATCTGAGAGAGTTAGTTTTATAAAAAATATTTTACTAAGTTGACAAAACTGACTTTCAGGTTACAAAACTAATACAGTATCCTATTGATGGCCAAATAAATTTGAAAATCATTATGAAACCAGATAACTTTAATGGTTTAGACAGTAAAGGAAAAACTTGGGAGACAAAAAGATATTAAACTGCATTAAGTTTGGGAAAGAAACAAATCAATAACTTTAACTTGGACAATCATATTTCTATTATGTATTTTTATGCTAGGATATTGCACACATTGCTGTCATGGTAGAACACTGGTTGCATTCTACTTTCCATGAAGCATAAAATAGGGAATAAACAGGAAGTAAAAATGGGTAGAAAAATTAAATGATTGCTTATTATCTGAAGCCTCTGATGCAGGTAAGATATTCCACCAAAGAAACAATTGCAACCAAAACCAGATTGTTTCTACAGACACTTTGTAGCTCTCCGCACTTAGTGATTTGCAAATAATGATGCAGATAGGGAAAAAAATGTTTAAGTACTGCAGTACTACACTGGCATGGATTAAATCCTAAATACAAGCAGTGCTTTTATTGGTGACATTTTCACTTAATATGGCTCCTTAAACTAACCGAAAGGGAATCAGTTCTTTTATTATTTAAAATGCTCTCATATAAAAAAAAGAGATTATTTTTTTCAAAAAATGTAACAGCCTTGTTGTTCAACTGCAACATTACTAAAGAAAGCCAGTAAATGTAGTCTTACTATGCTAAGTAATTTTTTGCAAATTTCTCCATAGGTATTTTCCATTTCTGCTATTCTGATGAACTTGTACCATTCATGTGCCTCTGCTACCTTTTGTTTGGTTTATAACCAGATAGCTCTAAGATCCTTGCCACCCACTCATTTTCAAAGCTTTAAAAGCTTAAATATGCTAGAAGAAAATAATTCTGAACAGAGATTAAAGGTTTCTCCATAGTGCAGAAAATTCAAGACCTAATATTAGACATCAAATATTGAAAAAAGTATACAATAATTACTGCCTCTGATTTTGAGAGACAATAGGCCATGAATACAAACTCAGCAAAAAGTTTTGCAAAATATTATAACAGCTTATCAAACTGTTTCACAGGGAGACAACAATTTTATAAATGACTCTCATCAATATGCACATTTTATGCACTGCTTCAGCTCCCATCTGTAATTTTACAATACAAGAAAAACATACTTTTAAGAGTAAGCCAGTCTTTAGAGTACCTGAGCTTGCTTTTTGAGTCATGAGGAGGACCACTCTCTAGTATAGTTTGCAAAGACTATCAAAGCTATCTGACATGTGTGCAAAGTATTTGTGTTTCATATTCCTGCTAATCTGTTCACCTCTTAGGATCTTAGCTATGCCCCAAAGGGAGAGTTTCATTATTTTTAAAGGGGGATGGAAAAGGCCAGCTTTTAAAAACGCTTTTAAGAAAGCAAACTCATCTAAAAGTACTAGGGTACTTTCTGTGAAAATATATTTGTATTTGTGAAAATACAAATTTCCATTAAAAGTTATCTAAATAAGTGATAAAAAGCGTGCAATTCTGTAGAGAAAAATTAAAGTGAAAAAGCTGGATAAAAGGAGATTAAAATAGAGAAATGGAAATTACTGTGCCATCCAAAAGACAGCGAAGTTTTAAAGATATTATAAAAAAGTCGGTCCATGGAACACTTAAAAACCAGTGTAACTCAAGCCAATAAAAATTAAGTTGTTGAATAAGAACAGTTACTAATTAGATATGGTTAGAGGCAAAATTAACATATCAGTTTTATGGTCTGACAAATCTAAACAAAAGAGAATGTCTCAGCTTTGACTAATTTTATCAGAGATAAGTATTATAATATTATAAGTATAATATATAATATAACAATATTGCATGCTATTTTTCAATCAACATTCAAGAAGCAGTACAGTAGTGAATCATTCATGGACATCCATATTAAAAGGAATTTAGAATCCATATGGCACAAATGTTTCTATGCATTTGGGAGACAACAGGCTTGTAGGCAACACCCCTGGTGTCCTGGAACCCATGTGATATGATTTGAACTAGACACACAAAAGGGCAGCCACATCTCCAGCAGTTCCTCTTCCTGTGTTTCCAGAACTGTAGTTCAGCCATTGCCAGATTAAGGTCTTCAGTTATAAAAGCATCGAAGTTTGGGTCCACAAACTATTATTCAAATTAGTAACTTCCTTAATGTCAGTGAAAGTATTCATCTGATTAAGCAATTAGAATGACAGACATCCCTGGCCACTTTCAGCAATTATTATTATTATTAAATGTCTAGAATAACAGGATGGAAAGTCATAACAGATGCCTTCTTGTCATTTTTTAATGACTCACAAATTCTCATTTAGTTGCTAGCAACATCTTCATGATACAAATTACAAATAACAACATTTAAACACTAAAGTAGATGAGAATAAAACTCCTTTCCATTATCAAGCATCAAGGAACTTGCACTCCCCACCACAAATGACAGATAACAGTTTGGAAGGCATTCTGATGGACTGACTGACACTGATGAGAAGAATGCCTTTTGAAACCTGGGAGATTAATTTCCAGCCCAGATGTTGTCTCAAACAGTTTGTTTTAAACTATCAAAAATACTTTACAGAAAAATTCCATGTTGCAGGGAGGATGTGAACTAAAAGTGACATATTTCTTTAAATAATTTTTCTTCTCTTGCAGTTTGTCATTGGGTAAGGCTCCCTCATACAACTGGGACATGTGCAAAGAACATGCACACCATAACATATGCATATCCAATGGAAGAAATAGTTATAAAAAACTCCATTAAATCAATCAAAGCACCTCCAATTCAGAAAAGCCATATTAAAAACATCTAATATGAAACATTAGCACAAATACAGATTGAAAAATTAGGAATGGGGAAAGACAATAAAAAATAAAGATGGTCACAGTATGGGGTCTTACAGGTCATGGAAGGCACAAAGGAAACATCATCACATGTTATACCTCAGTGAAAATATGGCCTTCAGCACTGATGAGTAGAAGAACAACTATTAAGATGATAAAAACCACCAAAGAAACCACCCAAAAGAAGAACAAACAACTGCCATTAGGAATTTTATTGCCAATCTGAAACAGCTGAATGCTGGAAAATGTAGCCATAAAAAATAAAATAGCTTAAATCACTCATTTGGCTAAGCTTGTAGGAAATTAGAAACTCTCTACTTTTATGGCTGTTTACACCTCAAGGCTTTTTATTTGATGCAAACCAAGACTGTTCTTGTCTTCTTAATGCAAGATTTTTCATGTACATAAGGTGCATGCTCTAATGTGAAAGAGCTTGTGTCTCCTGCCCATGCAGGATGAAAGCTGCAGAGTCATGCTATGCTACTCTGGGAATTTCATGCAGCAGAGTCAAGCCATGAATAATGGAGGTGAAAAGATGTGGTTCATACAGAGGGCATATGTGAGCTCACTTAGAGCCTGGCACTCTCAGGGAATCCTCTTGTGAGCTCAGAGGTGGTGTTTTGAGGACATCCAGAGGGGACAACTATGCTATGTATAGTCTGACTGGTCAGGAGATGTTGTTCTCAGGAACTTCTGAGTATGTTGTAGTTGGGCACAGCAGATGTAGTCATTAGATCTCTGCATAATAACCAGCAGCGGTACGTCATGCTGACTTGCTATTCACAGCCTGATTAAAAGGCCTAGTGACAGATGAGAGGGCAAGCCTGTGACCATTTTCCTTCATGTTATTTTATATACCAGCTTGCTATTTTGGTATTCTGTTGTAACTACACAGCACTCATCACTTCATTCTTTTACATGCTCTCTGACCAGGAAATAACAAACACAATGTACCTAGAAACATAAAAATAAAAATAAAAATCTTGAAGACCACATACTGATTCACTAAAATACTTTTCTAGGGAAAGGTGGCTTCCACTGATATTTTCAATTAGTTCATTTTCTTTGTCTAACAGTCTTGGTCACTTCTCACCATGAATTTGTACACAGGACTGTGTGTAACACTGTTATTTTTATGTTCACATGTAGACTGGTGAAGAAAACTCTTACTGACATTAATAATTTCTATTTGTCTAAAAAAGATGATCTTTAAATCCCTTTTGAAGGGCTGGCCTATAAGCTACTGCATTAAGGAAACCTTTAGTGCTTCTACTTTATTCTGGCTCTTTCTTTGGTTCTATTCAAAGCCTCAATGAAAAGCCCCTCTTGCAGTTCTGCAGTTAAAACAACAAAGCACTGTCTATGTTTCTTCTTTAACACAGCTCCAAGGATTTATTCTTTGCTCCTTTATTCTTCTTTTTTTCTGAAGTTTTCTTGTCCTTTCCCCCTTAAAATCTCTGTATATAAAGCTGAATTAGTTTTCACAGCTGGTTGGCAAACTGTCATCATTTTCTGCCCTGAAACGTATTTGTCAATTTTCAGTTGCCTTCAAACTTTTTACTTTTCTTAGATTCTTTTTCTTTTTCCTCCTTCACATATTCACTGATTCAAGTTTTAGTTGTTTTAATAGAACAGAAGAGAAAAATCCCTCCCCAGAGGGAGAAAAGGAGCCATTCTTTACAGTGACAAAGGGAAAGCAAAAATACCATGAGATTTACCCATTGAAGATTTTGAATCAGCAAACTTTGTGTTCTCTGCAAATGCTTATAATCTAATCTTGATTTCAGGAAGGGAGCAGGTAAATCTGCTACAGTATTTATGTTCTGTCCTAAGATACAAGAAATTTGTAGATCCATTTTTGCAAAATTTTAAACATTTCATGGGTTAATATTTTGCTTTATTCCACCTTAGAGAGTTCACTATCATTTTAAAATACTAGAGATTAAAGATTAATTTATTTATTTTTAACACTTCTGCAGTCTAATTTCTCAACGGAGGGTGTATATAAAAATTGCCAACCTATATCTTAGCCTTCTACTCACAAACCTATAAAAATAATTTGTCAACATTTTTTTGAGGTATACTATAGGTTAATACATTTTAACGAGAACTGGAGAACAAGAAAGTTTTTATTTGCTTTACTCTTTGAAACTTAACAGAACTTCTTCTCTTATTCATAGTTTACTACAGATGATGCATTTCAAGCATCTCATAGGCTGTTGTACTGGCAGAGATAGATGAAAACAGAAAGAGATCCTGTGAAAAATATTGCCTTCCTAGATTTTGAACATCAGTATAGTGGCTTATGTAGGCACTGTGCAGCCATTATTCTGCCCACTCAAATAAGAAGAATAGAATATTGTGCAAAACTGTCAAGGAGTAAGTGCCTAAATATAACATCTTTATTTTCTGTTCTTTAGTGTTCAGTTTTTAATATCTTCAGCACAAGGTAAAGGCAGGAAAACGCTTCACCATCAGACTGAGCCGTTTCTTTCTGATGTGTCTAGTATAGAATTATTATTACAATTACTGTTAATAACGATTACTATGCTAATTACAAATTACAATTATATGAGCACCTTCACTTTCTTTGGAAGTGGAATAGAGTATTTCTAATGCTGCCAGAATGCAAATAGTAGGTATTTTTACCATCCCTATAGCCTCAGCTTGCTGGAGTGTGTTAGAGTGCTGCACGCATTGTCACGTCTTGGCAGTTTGAATAGAGTTAAAGCAGATGAAAAGAAAGGCCATATCTAAAGAAGAGGAAAACAGGGTTACAGCTTTCAGTAGCCTTTGTTATATGTGAGGTCCTAGAAATTGGCTGGACTAACTGTGAAGTGGTGAATACTAGCAGCAGCTGTCCAGTAAGCGGAAATGTAAGTAATGATTACCCTTGTGGTCTGAATTACTGCAGGGCAGTTCCCAGCTGACTTAAATTGTTAAAAGTTACAGTGTAATTAAACCTCACTGCTTGCATCAAGTATTTCTTTTTATGTATCTGGGCCAATGTCTCATGTGTCTATCATTATTATTTGTTCATTGCTTTTCCACTTCTACATATACAGTATTGTGTCTTTTTCCTTTTAACTCCTTCTAGTGCTGTGCATAGAGAAATCTTCCTGAAGACTTAGAATGAAATTATTTTACACATGAATCAAATCATATTTAAAGGCAGACCTTTTAAGATTAATTAAGTGAAGAATCCAGGCCAATAGCTTACCTACATAAGTCCAATATTAGACTTTTTAGCTATTTTTAAAATTAGGATAACTTAAAATTGGCCTTTCTGGAAAAGAACTGAGTCATAAAAATGAATATTAAAATTACACTTAGTGTATCATATGTATTCTATATATCTGGTGTATTATTCAAAATTCAAAGTACTAAGTGGGAATAACAGAATCATAGAATCATCAAGATTCAAGAGACCTTTAAGATCATGAAGTCCAACCATTAACCTGTCACTCCACTGTAACCCCTAAACTCTAAACTATATCTTCCAGCACCAGGTCCAGATGTGTCTTAAACATTTCTAGGGATAGTCACTCCACCACTTCACTGGGCAATCTTCTCCAGTGCTCTGTTTCATACAGTGAAAAATTTTTTTGTAACGTCTAATCTGAATTGCCCCTGACTCAGTGTATGACCACTACCTCTAGTTCTCTCACTGCAAGCATGGCAGAAGAGACCATCCTCCACTTTTATGGGAGTTGCAGAGAGTGATGAGGTCATCCCTGAGCCACCTCTTCTCAAGACTAAGCAAACCCAGCTCCCTCAGCCATTCCTCGCAAGATGTGTTCTAGACTTCTTATGAGCCTCATTGAAAAGGACATTGAGGTGCTCGAACATGTCCAGCAAAAGGCAAAGTGAGGGACCCAAAACCGAACACAGTACTCAAGGTGTGGCCTCATCAACGCTGAGTACAGGAGAATGATCACTTCACTAGTCCTGCTGGCCATGCTATCCTTGAAACAGGCCAAGATGCCATTGGCCTTCTCAGATGGATGGGAACACTGTTGGCTCATAATGAGGCAGCTGTCAACGAGCACTCCAAGCCCCTTTTGGACAAACAACTCTCAAGCCACTCTTCCCCCAGCCTGTAGCACTTCATGGAGTTCCTGTGACCCAAGTGCAGGACCCAGCACTTTGCCTTATTGAACCGCATGCAGTCATCCTCAGCCCATTGATCAAGTCAGTGCAGGTCTCTCTGTAGAGCTTTCCTACTCTCAGGCAGATCAACAGTCCCACCCAATTTAGTATCATCTGCAAATTTACCGAGGGTGCATTCAATCCCCACATCCAGATCATCAATAAATATGTTAAATAAGACTGGCTCCAATACTGAACCCTGGGGAACACCAGTAGCGACCGGCCACTGATTGCATTTAGCTTCATTAACTACAACTTTCTGGGCCCAGACATCCAGCCAGTTTTTTACCAGTTTTATTGCAGTCCTAATATTATAGAATCATAGAATCATAGAACGTTAGGGTTTAAAGGACTTTAAAAGTTACCTAGTCCAATCCCCCTGCCATGGGCAGGGACACCCCCCACAATACGAGGTTGCTCAATTTCTTATCCAACCTATTCTTTTAATGTAGCATTTTAAAAGTAATTTTCCTTAACCTGAAACTGGAAAAATTAAGATTGAAAGAGTACCACATTTTATGGTTTTAAGCAACAATGTAACAATAAGTATGAGGTTGGTAATATCTGTGAATAATCTATCCTGTCCCTTCTCCTTGTTCACCTTACTCAGTCTGCTGATTTCAGAATTTTACAGGTCAGCTGACGATAGTCAATCTGCTAACCCATTTCATCTCTCCTCTTTCACTTTACAATCACACAGCACTCTTATTCAATTACTCTTTCTTCAGTCTCACATTTACTCTCTATCATCCCATTTCTACTCTTCCCAGACTTAGTTATGAGTTTTCTTAGCTTTTATTTGAAAATTCCTGTATAGTTGGATAATTTTTGGAGAATCCTTGATTATAGCCAGTGAAGACACTATGGACCTGGGTACTTTCTGGAAAAAGTTGTTTGCCTGAAATTAATATGTGATTTTTTGTATCTATTTTAGAGGGGCAAAGAAAAAGTAAGGGGAAAGAAAAAAAAAAGCAGCAGCCTTAATACATTACTATTGCAATTCTGCTGTTGACAACAGAAATAATTTGGGAACTTACAGACGCCAAAAAACCCCATCCAACCACGTATAAAAATGTCAACAAAACACTGTCAACATAGGGAGTCTCTAAAATATGTAATATCAACAAGGAATGTTTTCCAGATTTTGAAATATCACATAGTAAAAATGTGTTCCTGCCAAAGTACTGCCCTAAAATATTAATTTTACTTCCAGTTTTTACTCCCAGGACAACATTTCCAATGAAGAAAGTAGCTTCTCTGAGTGCCTTCCCCCTTCAAGTCCCCCCTCCCATTGTGAAGTAGCCTATCCTGAACAGATAAACAAAGTCTTTTGCTTGCCTAATCAAGTCACAGCTTATAAGAACCCTTCAGCATTGCAGTGAAGAATATATAATATAAATTTGTGAGTGTATCATTCTTTTCTGCATTATCTGGGTCAAAACAAGATAACCAAAAGTAAGGTGACCCTTTCTTTTAGAAGAGGGACTCTGACCCCTTACCAAGCTCAGGTGGGAAGGAAAATCTTGTTAGAAGACAGAGCAGAGAAAAGGAGAGTGACTCCTAGAAAAAGCTACATTCAAGCCAGAAGCATGTATGCAATTTACTGGATGTTTTTATTTCATCTGAGGTATAAGATTACAGAGTTATCTAGTAGAAGAAAGGAGAGCTGTACACTGTCTTGTATCTTTCTCAGAAAGGTTATAAGTTCATTCAGAGTAAGAGAAGCTGAGATAATGGCTGGTTTAGGGCCAAACGATTCGAATGTTCATGGAAACACAACATTTTCCATCCGAAATAAAGCACTGATAAGACAACATCTATTCCCATTAGAGCCTGTTTCCAATGAACTAAGTAATTTATATTCAGAAGTTTCAAAGGAACTAATGAATCATTGCCAATTTTTAACTTAGCTTCGAAAATTGGGAAACACTGAGATTTGCAAACATTGTCCCATTATCCAGAAAAGGATGTAACACAGAACAAGAAATTAGTTAGACTAACCTTCATTTCAGACACATGAATGGATTTGTTAATTTGGAACTTTGTTGGTAATGAACTAGAGATTATATTTATAATTACTAGTAGTAAGATTTTAATTTATTTTTTTGTGAGATCTCCCTCAGTTTGGTTTTGACTGGGGGATGGGGTGGTAACAAATGTATGTATGTACACCTGTACTTAATTCACCTACTAAATGTAGTGAAGGTTTTTTTGAAATGAACAGGTGATTTAATGTAAATAGAAACTGATGTTTTGATACTGATATCCCAGATGTTTTGGATACCTTTCCTCAATCCACTTCTAACCTTCCTCTACCTACACTATTGTTATTCCTATATTATTATTATTATATGTGTATATTACCTTATTATATGCTACTACCTTATTATATATTAGCATTATACCTATCATTACTATTATTATCATTATTGTTGTTGTTGTTCTTATTGTTACCTATCTCTACTTCCTCAGAGTATGCTTTCTGGATTCTTGAAGGGGATGAACAAAGAAAAGATTATCCATAAATTGTACGCATAACTAACTCGAGAAAAAAGAAAGTTATTTTAACTTGTTTAGATCTGTCACAAGATAATTCTTACTTCCACCAGGAAACTGGGAACTTGAGGGTGAAAGTTCTGAAAGTTGCTAAAAAGTACATAGCTTTATCAATGTATATTGTATACAGTTTGAGTATTCTCTAAAGACTTGTAGGCAATTAAAAAATAAGGGATGGATTAAAATTATGGTAATCCAAATCAAGTGATTTAAACTGTTACAATAAAAAAAATAATTTATTCAATATGGCCAAATGAAGAAGAATATGTTGTGAATTCCAGAAAGCAGTTTGTATCTACAGAATGTCAAAGCTGTCTTAAAATAACAGTGACTAAAACTAGATTTTAAGCAATATTATTGATCATATTCTTATCCTGAGCTTTCTGTGCTTCTGTGAAAACTATATCTTTGAATGAGTAATAAAGGGGAATGGAGACAGGAAGTGCTGGAGAACTCCCCCCAAAAAAAACCCACAAAACTTGAAACCAAACAAAACTCTAAGAATCCCAAAACCAAGAATATATAACTGAGAATATTGTGTTATGGTGTGAGGTGTAAGTAACTAAAATTATCTGGTATATTGAAGAGAAGTTTAAGAGACAAGTTGATAAATGAGTATTAAAACATGGGAATTATACCTGACAGCACAGAGCTTTTTGACCATGTGGTCAGAAATGGAACACAAGCTAATTACTGGGAATCAAAATTAAGATAATTCTTCCAGAAATAATACAGGGAGTTATAGGGAGACATGAAAGGGTTACAGTTCCCTTAAAACAAAATTTCATCTAACTTGCGGAAGACATTCTACTAGTGGAGAGTATAGAGGGCCACCCTGAATTATTATGGTGTCCTTTCTGGTCTTTGAGGATAAGACTCAATCCCCTCATGCTTTCGGGCTTGTAAGTTATAGCAGACTTGATTGCTCTCCACATCTGTGCACCTCAGAGCAGTGCACAATGTATAATAAGATCTCATAATTTAGACTTTAAAATAAATGCCTGTAAAGTCAAGATGTTTTGTTTCACTTGATGTGCATCTGCACTAATGTGTTGTGGTTACAGATTTTTGGTTTCTCCTCTAGGGGACAGAATTGATATTAAGAGAAAGGACCATGGTTACTGTAGTGTGAAAAAGAACTGAAAGTGACTATGATCTTGATTTCAATTTTCAAAAATTTCTGCCCAGCTTGCTTGGCAGAGTGCTGTGGAGCTTCACTTTCCTTCTAACCATGGAGACAGTTCACATAGTCATATCTAGTCAAATTATTTTTCCTTTGGGAAGCTGAGTACTTTCTGACTTCTTACTCAGGATATATCTATGAGAGCTTTTGTCTTAGCCTGATAAAATAAAGTGCAAAATTTGATGAGCTGTGATGTCATAATCTAATTATTATTTTTGACATAATGGATAATCAATCTGCATCATTAGGAATAAGCATGTACATATGGAGTTACTATAATAAGAAGGTAAGCAGATATATTCTAAGATTTTGAGATTATTCTTCTATGAGGAAAGGCTGAGAGAACTCTGTTTGCTCAGCCTTGAATAGGGAAGGCTTTGGGAAGACCTAATTGTGTCCTTCCAGTACCTGAAGGGAGCTTAGAAGAAAGATGGAGAGGGACTTCTTACAAGAGTATGGTGTGACAGGACAAGGGGGAATGGCTTCAGACAGAGAGTAGGTTTGGATTAGATATCAGGAAAAAAAATTACTGGTGATGAGGCACTGGAACAGGTGACCCAGAGAAGCTGGGGATGCCTCAACCCTGGAACTGTTTAAAGCCAGTTTGAATGGGGCTCTGAACAATCTGGTCTGGTGAAAGGTGTCCCTGTCCACAAGTGGGTTGGAACTAGATCATTGTTACAATTCCTTCCAACCTGGGCCATTCTATGACTATTTAATACAAGACGTTCTTCACGGTTTTTTTAGTGATAAGGCTTTTGAGTATCTTTTTATAAGATTTTCCTTTGTTGTGACAGGATTACTTCTGTACATCTATAAGTAAACTACGAAAAGGTTTCTAAAAACATATATCTGACAACTCAGTTCTCAAATATTGAAGAAAGAGACCTATAGATGTGACAGGAAATCAGTGGCAATGCAGTAACATCTTTTTATTTGGGAACTTTTTCCTCTTTTTTCTTTTTGAACCTTAGGTGGTATATCCTGGCTCCTAGTGACACATGCAAAAACTAAAACAGCAGAAGTGAACAGCAGTTCACCAAAATTGTGATCCAGCTGCTGATAATGAAGAACCAGTGTCTTCTGGAAGGTACAGCTAGCTTATAATAACACAATATCCACAAAATCTCTCCTAGTCTTAGACAGCAGTTGTTTTGGAGCATGGAGTGAGATGTTTCGTATTATTTATAATCTTTGTACTATCATATAAGTTCTTATAGTATAAAAGCATATTGTCAAACTCTGAAAGGCATTCAGTTCAAGTTCTTCTTCAGATCAAGTCTTGACCCTATTTAATAGTAGAGGATGTAGAGACTCTATGAAACTTATGTCCTACATCATAAAATCTGATGCTGCTGCTGTTACCTTGATGGTCTTACTGGACAATAGTATGACATTGGACAGCAGAGGCAGTATTGCTCAGTTGCATTTCAGCCTCTATGTTTGCTTACAGACAAAAGGAGAAGAAGGAGGATATTTGAAGTTCTACTTAAGCACCT
Organism: Acanthisitta chloris; assembly: GCF_000695815.1. Classification (NCBI taxonomy): domain Eukaryota; kingdom Metazoa; phylum Chordata; class Aves; order Passeriformes; family Acanthisittidae; genus Acanthisitta; species Acanthisitta chloris. Next base: position 12,627 of record NW_008666791.1, on the reverse strand, counting down.
GTTACCCAAGTCATAGAGCCACAGGAAGTCCAACAGACAGTCCTTTCCCAGCCTTACTATTTAACCTTGTGTGGAAAGACTTGTTTAGCTGTTGCCCTGAATATCTTTTAATCTTGTGACTGAAGCTTGAAAATGTAGTACATATTAAAAGACAGAGACCAAAACTGAATTTTTGTTACGTCCTTGTATTTTTTTCTTTAGTGTACACTGATCATATTTTCAACCATGGTTATTTGGTGGCAGTTTTTTAAGCTAGCTATTTATGGCGCTAAAATTTCATTTTGTTTGGCCCATGAAGTGTGATTCAGGGAAATTATTGTTCCCTGTGACACATCAATGCATGGTATCTCGGTCTATTATAGACTTTACGCAATACTTGTAAGTTGCATGAAGGGTGATAGTGATGTCAGCTGCAAAAGGTCTGGAACCACAATTTTATATGATGACTTCGCACCAGTAGTCTTTAAATTTAATTTCCTCTTTCATTGGGCTGCCACTCAATAACCCATTTGAACCAAGAGCTCTTGATAGTTTAAGCATCCCATAAAACCTCCTTATCATTATAGTCTAGTCATGCTAAAGCAATCAGTATGTCTTCTTGGAGAAAATTAAGATTATTGTGCCTAATAACACTTTTATCCAGACATCATATACTGTTATAAAGATTTCATAACTAAGCAATAGCATCTGATTTTGTGACCTATGAATTTAGGATTGTTTATCACAAGCATAGCACTGAGAAATTGTATTTCTTTCCAGACTCTTTAATTTCTACTAGAAAATGGATTTCTAAACAAGAAAAGTGCAGCATCTTAATGTAAAATTTATTTTTCCCTTAACATTTCAAGTCACATAGTACCGTTCAGTGTTATTCTCAAAAGCTCTTTTCAATGTGCTAAGCAATAGGACAAGAGGCAATGGGCAGAAACATGCACAGGAAATGCCACCTGAATATGAGAACTTCTTGACTGTGTGGGTGAATGAACCCTGGAAGAGGTTGCCGAGAGAGACTGTGGAATCTCCCTCACTGGAGATATTCAAGAGCTGTCTGGACATGGTGCTGTATAAAGTGGTCTAGGATGATCCTGCTTAAGCAAGGAGGTTGGACCCACTGCAGTCCCTTTCAACCTTACCCATTCTGTGATTCTGTGATTGGGTTTTTTTCACTGTTTTGAAGTCACCAGTGTTTTCTTCTACAAGGTATAACCCGATTCCAGTTTTTGTGATAATCACACTCTTGCATGCTGGAACTATATTCCAACTGTATACCACACTACCTGCCTGAGGTGGACTGTTACCACACACAAAATTATGTTCCCTCTTGCATGTTTTACCTGGTCAATCTTGTTGTAAAAAAAAAAAAAATCAACCTGTGCAAATTTTGCATGCATCCAGTGAAAAATATTCCTTTTTAGGACTTCATTTCTGTATCATCCATGGATGAATTTTGATAGATATTAACAATAAACCAACAGGGAATTGAACAACTATATATTTAAATTGCTTTCATACACTGGAAGCAAAATTGTTGCTTTGCTTTTCAAAAAGAGAATTGCCTATGACTTCTGTAATTTTCCTGTCCTAAGCTCTTGTCACATAACCAATTATATTCATAAATTAATGTACTATGTTTTTAATGAAACAATTCCAGAAAAACTGGTATTCATCTCTGTGAAAAGCCCTGGTCAATTAAATTGTTATAATTCTTCAGTCAACAAGTCTTGTGATTCTAGGACTGTGGATAGAGAGAATGAATGCTATAGTTAAGGTCCTCCTAGTGAGATTCCCCTGTAAAAAAAGTTTTGAAATCTTATCATACTGGATAGCTGTGCTCCCTTGTTCCAGCAGGGACAAGGTTCTGATTAAAGTGTTAATCTTTGAATAAATAGGTCAGCAGCAGCATTTATAAGGTCTCAGGTATGGATGGTCACCCAGACCAAGTGTTTAAACTGAGTCCAGGAGGAAAATTAGAGCAAGTGGGATCTCTGGAGCCCATCAAATACATCTTGCACCAAAATGCAAACACTTCTGAATGTTACTCTGCGATGTCCTCAAAGTAGTAGCAATCTTGAGCAATGATTTCCCAATGTAGCAAATTAACCTGAGATTTACATTATTTATTTATTTATATGTAATTATAATATACATCTGCAGTAGTATTATATTACATATTATATTCTAATAAGCATAACATGTTATAAATATTGCTACAAATAATAGTATTTATTACTGTGTTATTTAATTTTGTTCAAATCTAGGCTTTTTATATCATTTCTTTCTAGCTTTCTAAAAAAGAAAACATTGATTCCAAGTTAGTTAGGTAGGTCTCTTTGAGAAATGGAGGGAGACTTTCATCCATAAATATTTCATCTATCTTACATCTCTCTCTCAGGCACCTTTACAAGACTCATTCTAAAACAACCTATTTACCTCCAGTGACAGCAAGGTCAGTGCAAACAACCAGCTTAGCCTAGAAACCTAGCTTTCAGATGGCTGAAGTAATATGTTATGAAAACTTTCTCAATCTGAAATGCAGATTTTTCTCCTTTCTCTGTAGCAACTAATTGTGTAAGTATATAATATGAGGTTGAAATGAGAATGCTGCGTTGGAAAACATTTCCTATTTATTTGACAGCGTGTGTGTCAGAAGATTGTTGTTTTTTAAATGAATATCACAAATGATCAACTATGTGTCAAATGAATACAGAATAGCTCTATTTTCAACAGAGAAAAGGCAGAGAAGTTACTGTGGAAACAACCCCTGAATTTGCAGATCTCTGTTGCTATTAACACTTGTATCTACAGACCCACACCAACTGCAGGGAGCTACCCTAAACCTATATGAAGGCATAATAGGGCTGTAGAGTTTACATACCTGTCTTTTAAGTCGATATATTTAGGATTAGGTTAATGGTTGCTTAACTGAGAGGTTTCTTACCACTAGAGGGCTCAAAATTGCTGCGTGATTTTATGTATGAATACAAGCATAAACATATGTACACCTACATATGCACACACACAATGTGTGTACATCAGTCATATGCATGTGTTTCATTTGTGTGCACACAGGTACAAGCACACATATATTCACATACTTGTATTTTAATAGACGATCTATTTTTCTTTTATTTTAAAGGATTTGAACATTTGCAGCTAATTAAAATCAGAGATTTTTAATTTATTTTTGAGAGTCAGCATATAGGAGTGAAATGCTTTTAAATTTTATTAAGTAATTACAATTTTTAACTTCATTCTCAGATGGTCATATTTAAACAAAATATTCATTTCATCACAATAAAACAAAGTTCAAACTTCTATGACCAATGCCTGCTGTAATCATATTTTATTAAGGTATGTAGACATCACTGAAAAACATTGGCACAGATAATTCTTTCATAAATGACTTTCCAGAGAATGTAATGCAGTGTTGCAGAATTCATCACACCAAGCATTTTTGTTTGATTATATGACTTATTTTCCTGAGAAATCTTAGAGACTCTAAAGAAATTAAATGTTCACAGAATGCTGTTTCCTTTCACTAATGTGACAATTGTAATAATGAGAAAAATGGTTTTCAACAATTTTAATGTAATGTATAAACTTTGGAGACAGTGAAACCCAGTTTCTCCATGGCATGACAATGTAATAATGCATACTTTACCCATGCAATCCAAAACATAATTAACATAATATTTTCAGTTAGAGTTCCTGTATACAAAAGCTTGGGATACCAATACTTTCTATACATTTGCAAAGTTAGATTTATCTAAGTATAAAAAATGTGCTCAATAAACCAGTATTTCAAGAAAAATGAGGTTTCAGATTATAATGATTAACAATAATGTATGTTGTTGTAGAAATAGGAACATAGACACCAAAGTGTTTTACAGGCATTTATTGCTGTACATAATAATCAGCTTTGACTAGTTTCCTCAGAATAGTTTCCTGTATAGAGAATTGTGGAAAAACACAACAAAATACAAGATACTCTCTTTGCAGCACTTCTGTGTTTTGAATGTTTGCAAAAAATTGTGCTGAATATGATCATGTATATGAATAAAGACTATTCCAGTGAATGGGCATATGCATAACTGAAAAAAATCTTTCAGAATTTGATGCAGAATAAAATCTTTGAATTTGGCTGAACTACCTGTGGTTACTGCCTACATGATCACTAGTACAGTTAGACACTAACAACTGGAAAAAGCTCAACATATTAATTTTCTAGAATCATCGTCTTCTGTGTGCTTTCTTAAATTGTTAAAAGTCGTACCAGATGTTTCACTTTTGCAAAATATTAAATTCTTAAAAGAGCATAATAAAATAACTTGAGTGGTGGGTTGGGAGAGTTTACATTAAACAGTAAAGTATGCTGGAAATACAATTCTATCAGTATTTACACTTAGCTAAACTTTAAAAGTGCAGTTTGTTATAGTCCCATTTCTATTAATGCATTATTTACTTTAAAATTAAAAATACGTGCAACTAAGCCAAGATATTTTTGCTTTAAGAATTCTAACTCTTGCATATTTTGCTTTCAAAATTTAGCTTTACTGATTGTGTATGTTAGATTAGAAGTTTAATGTTCTAATAAAATAATATTATCTTTTGTGTACTCTTCCTTATGTGTAATGCATCCTTAATTTACCAATTTGTTATCTAAACTTGGGAAACAACCTATCACATTGGATGACAGATACTAAGTGTTTCTTTACTGATTGAGTTGGCTGACACATTCATCACATCACCTTTGGTTCCAGGAGTAATCTTAAAATCAATAAAGCAGACTGGAATGTGTTGAAACTACTTTTACTAGACTAAAATGAAAAGTTTTATAAATTGAAAAGACATTTTCATAAATTGAAGATCCGTTTCATTATTGACAGCCTACTGGCATCAATGAATTTATGCCAGGAATAAGGTTCTGTCCAGATGGTGTTAGCTGTTCCATTAAGATCTTAAGAACAAACATCCTTATTGTACCACACCACTGTAGAAATAACTCTAGTGATTTCACATTTATATTATTATCCTCATTATAAGAAGGACATCAGACTATTGGAGAGTGTTCAGAGAAGGGTGACCAAGATGGTGAAAGGCAAAAAGAAGCAGCTGAGGTCACTTGGTTTGTTGGAGTGTGGAGAAGAGACTGAGGGGAGACCTCATCGCAGTCTTCAACTTCCTCAAGAGGAGCAGTGGAGGAGAAGGTGCTGACTTCCTCTGTCTGGTGACCAGCAATAGGACATGAGGAAATGGAATGCAGCACCATCAGAGGAAGTTTAGATTGGACATTAGGAAAAGGTTCTTCACTGAGAGGGTAGTTGGTCGCTCGCGCGGTCTTCCAAGGGATCATGGAACCAAGTTCCAAGGAACAGTTGGACAATGCAAATATTTATTAAAAACAATCATAATATGAAAACAGCAACTATTTTCACAAAGATTCTACATGACACAAGATTTGTACTGGGTTCAATGAACTGAAAATATCAAATCTCTTATTAAAGTGAGGATTAGAAATGAAGTATATGGGTGGGGTTTTTTTTATAACCTTCAAATGAAGTACATTATTTTAATCTGTTGGCAATAATGAGTTTTTGGGTGGAATGGCATACGATAGCTTTAATGAACTTTTTCTTAATTGGACAGTATTTGGGTTTTAACCTCTCTGCATAAAAGCCACATAACAACATAACTTCACGAGTGAATGACAGTTATATATTATTTCTGTATCTGTAACATCAGTCTTCTAAAATATGAAATTTTCTTCTTGCAAGTGCATTACAGATAAGAAAGTTGCTAAGACTTTCCATTATTCAAATGTGATTTTTAGACCAGTAGCTGTTACTACTCTATTCTCATCATCCATGAACATGTTCCATAATATTGCCAAAACATCCTATTAAGAAATGCAAAGCATTAACCAAACTTAAGTGGCTAAACTAGTGACTAGCAAAAAAACTCCAAGCAAATAAAAGCTATTACACTGAACACAGCATTTTATAAACTTTATTAAAAAAAAAAAAAGGAAAAGAAAAGAGAAAAAAACATGTTAAATATGGGGTTTAGGAGATTAAAACCCTTTGCTATTAACATATACAAAGATTAGAGTTAATTTCCATTTTAAATACATACTGACATGCATGCCAAGTGGGGTAAACATGTAGGACAAGATCCCAGGGTTTGGGATTACAGGGATCTAACAGCAGTCAATCCAAAGCAATGACAGCATGTGACAGAGGCAGGAGGTCCACTTATAAATACCTTTGTTGTGAGCCATGATGAATCTGAAAGCATTGTTGCTAATGCACAATGATCCTGTTTCCGGGTTTTTTTTGTGATTTGTACTTTTTTGTGGACATTCATCTCACTTGCAATGACTCAGTTCTGCAGTAATTTTATTTTTACTGTTTCAACATATAATTTTTTTCTGTTCTAGAGGAACAACAGCCTAAACCTCTAAATGAAAATAAGACTAACAAGAAAATATCCAAGTATTTAGAAGTTTTGAAACGGGAGTCTTCCTGCTTAGCTAAAATATTACAAAAAGTATTCTGCAGAAAATTTGCAGGAAAAAATCAGCCTTTTTTCATATATATAATGTGTAACTTTCTATAACATCATTTAGATCTGTTTATTATCAACATAAAGCATAGCTATGTAAAGACGTTCACCCTAAATCATGATTTCTAATTATAGGAAAGTATGTCCTTAGTTTTCATTTTTGCAACTACCAAATTTTGAATTATATACCAACTGATATTTTGCTTATATATAATTTCTTAGAAATTATAAATTATATGTTGTTAAATATTCTTTATATATATGCATATTGCTGTTACATATCCCTAAATGTTTCCATGCAAAATTCATTCAAATTGCCCATTACTGGAATATGACAAGAACCTTTCTTATTGCATGAATGAATTGCAGTTTATGTTAATATCTTTGATATAGTTTCCTTCCTCTCTCCACTATTTTCCCCTGTAGTATTTTGTATAGAATGACTTAAACCCCCTTGAAATCAATAGAACAGTTTTATCCAGTAGATCCATGGACTTCTATCTTCTAGAGCATATAAATTGTTCCATTCATTTTGGTCATGCGCCCATTTACAAACATAAATAGCAATAGATAGAATAGATAGATTAAAGTAAAAATGGCCTCATATTTAGGTATCTTTTCACATTTCCAGTGCTGCTTTGACTGAAACAAAATAACAAGATGAATAAACCCCAAAAGTCATTAATAATCTGCTATCATTTCCTTCTGGCTCAAAATGGTAACTAAATAATTCAGATAGACTTGTACTACTGATGAGCTGTCTGTTTTAACCTCGCTACACTAAGGAATACCCTTTGTCTCAAATAGGCAGCATTATGTCTAATCCCCATGCTTTTTCTGGGGCCAGATAGCCTTTGTGTGCAGCTGACACACAGATACATGCTTTCATGGCAAACTCTGAGGATATGCGCCAAATCATTCTGGCCAATTTATCCTGGTGGTAAGTTTTAGCTGTTTACCCTCCCCCACCAGGAGACTTTCCAGTTCAGGGGTATTTTGTAGGAATCAATTTAAAGAGGGTAGAAATATAAATGGAATCATTAAATTTTGTTGTTGAAGTGAAATAATTTCTTGAAGAACGAATTCTAAAGTATTTGCTAAACTCTAGGGAAGAATCAGTTAAGTGTAGCTTCACATTCTTACAGGTAATAACTACTTCCTAAAATCTTGCTGTGATGAGAATTAATTTGTAATCTACTGGTATGAGCATTTTTATATAGTAAGCCTCTTAGAAATATTTTAAAAAATCTCTAGACCTCTACTAGGATCCATTACTATTTCCATTGGCAAAATTTCTACCATTATATCATTATTATACTTGAAAAAATTACTTTTGCTGGAATAGTTTATTATTAGGAATATTTATTATAAATTACACAGGGAAAAAATGGGTTTTGGTGGTGGTTAATAGTTGGAGTGTTTGCTAGCATAATTTTACTGGGATATAGTTGTCTTTAATGATCTCAATTAGTACACATTTTATCAGTGAGCAAAATGATCAGAGCAACTCAAATTTTGCTACATAATTTAATACAAATCATGCCTACCACAAAAAACCCCAGCATTTTTATCTTTATTTTCCCATTATTATTTTTCCTTTGTCCACTGTGCAACATGTTTACTTTCCCTCCTTCCATTCATTTTCTAGAGAGACTTCTGATCTCCTCCACTATAACTCTAATTTCTGAGAAGAACTACAGCAAAATTCCAAAATAACCCTGATTAAGGTCCTATACTGTAAGACTACATTATTCCAGGAAGGGGATCAGACTTGACAACAGAATCAAAGAAACTAAATTTGCTGTTAATGTATCTTTTTCTATACTTCATTTGTTGCAAAGTGCCAAAATACCAAACAAATAAGAAAGTTGGTGGTGGGTGGGCAAAATGACACATAAAATAGTAATACTGCTAGAGCAATTATAATAACAGAGACTGGAAACAGGCATGCTGATTCCTTGAAAAATACCCTGTTCACCATACTGTTAAGGGAATACATTCTGAAGCATCTGGAATGATACCTGGCTGAACTCAGTTTGTAGAAGAGATGCTTCACCAATGTTCTTTTCTAAGACAAGAGGTACATACAATTTGCAACACTGTAAACTGACAAAGCTCCACAAGGTGATCCTGCTATTCATCACATATGATGTTATGCTGTATTGTTACAGTGGAATTACTTCTAGTTTGTACCAGTGTTAATCCATGAATATCTTTTTCTATTACAAACAACACACACGCAAAAAAAAAACCACCCTAAAGAAAACAGAAAATACTACTATTTTTGGGAGACAATCAAAATCAAGTCTTCATTTTCTTTCATTCTGAGAAATAAAAGGTCTTTAAATTACTGTACAGAAAGATCACCATGGAGATGACTTTTTGGGGTAAGCGTTCAGCCACTAGAGTTTCATGTATCCGGATCCATGTAGTCAATTCTTTGGGAGGGATGAAAAAATTATTTAGTCCTGATGCTGTCTTGTTTTTAACACTGGGATCTGGATAGGTACTCAGGAAACCCCTTGTAAATCTGACCTGCAGATTCAGCAATGAAGAACTGAATTCAGTTTTTTTTGAAAAGTTTTTAAAAAATCCATTATTATTTTTATGAACTTTGTGGGACTAGGAGGAGACAGGTGATCTCTGTGCTGAGAGAGCAGATTTCCTACAAACATTCTCTCTTTGTACCACCAGAAAAATAATTTTGGCCAACATATTCATGTTATCACAAATAATATGGTAAAATTATTACTGATTTTAAATTATCATCCACAGCTTCCTGGAAAAAGAAACCTACTACACAGCAACAGTCTACAATATAAAAATGTTTAGCAGTTTTCCATGCCCTTTTAATTTGGCAATGTATAAAATATAGGTGTAGGTAATCAAAGCATCAATCAAATGTAGGAAAATGATCAGATCACTTTCCTTCTCATACACATTTAGCTTTCTTCCAAACTCTGAGTTTAACTTTTCTCAGATCAACATTGCTGTAATCTTGGAGAAGTTCCACTGAAATGTAAATTTTTTTACTGCTAAACAAATTCTGCAAGATTTAAGCAAGTAACAATTGCTTAACTTAATCAACCATTATAATGATTTAACTGATAGATTATTGGAGGAAAATAGTTTCATAAACAGAAGATGAAAGTTCAAGACTTGAAAGAGACTTCTGAGTTCATCACAAACTGTAATTTTAGTGGAGCCAAAGTTTACCAGGAATGACAGCAATTGTTCAGTAATGAAAAACTGCCAATAGTAGCAGCATCATTTTACACAAAGACAGAATCTGTTTTCTTTTACCTAGCTGTGATGTTTAAGAGGTATCGTTTTTCATCTAATGATTATTGGGTTCTGTCATATTGCCCATAAGGGGAAAAATGAATTGTTCATTCTGTTAGCCAGAGGAGAACTATCCATCACCTCCATAAGAAACAGGAGATTGAGTCTTGTTCCACAAAGTGGACTGGACCAGATTAATTGATGTTTACTAGAACTCTACCTCTGTTACTATGCAGATTTCTGTTTGTTAATATATATGCTTAATTGCTTTGGTTTATCCCTCTTCCTAATCCCTTTTACTTCTAAGCATAGCTCTCATGTCTGTGGGAGAGATTAATTTGAATGCTACCATCCACACCTCCACCAGCCAAGAGTAACTTTAGAAATAAAGCAGGCAAATTGAATTTGTAC
>NW_008666791.1:0-2350 GCF_000695815.1 Acanthisitta chloris | reverse complement strand
CTGCTGAAGTTACAGAATACATTATCTGGTAGGACATGACTGACACAGACAACAAAGAATCAAGATCCCACGACTGCTTGAACAACCTCCAGTCAGGTATGCCAATCTGGACCTGGCTGAAAACAGAAAAGATGAACTACAGATTACAGATTTGGAAAAAGAGGAAAAGCCTACTGATAGAGACTTTTTTTATATTTTTAATCAGCGCTTTCTGCATAGAAATCACAACAGTGGGAGTAAGGTTGTATTAGAGGCCTCTACAACTACTTTCACTCGTGCTTCAGACCATGAACAATGCGTGAGAATTGCCTGCATCTTGCTAAAAGCTGTTTGTTTCATTGCCCCCAACCATGACAAAGACCCAGCTAGCTTTAAACTCCTCGTGACCTCTGCCACTAGAGGGCTGCACTTTATGTGATATGCCCCGCTAGACCTCCATTATCACTGCTCCAAGCAGTCAAATAAGAAGAAAAATGCATATTCTGAAGCATATCTGTAATAATGAATACTTTTCTTAATATGAAATAAATATTCATTGAAATGTTTATTATCTACAGATATTTTCTTAGGCAAGTAGAACTAGTTGAGAGGCTAGTTATACAGCTTTAGCTAACTTCTTCAAAGATGAACCTATAAAACTAAAAAAGCTCCCTAGTTAAAGTAACAGAAAAGCTGAAAAAGCTTGTCTAAGTGGGATGGGAGATAATGTATTGGGAAATTATTAAACAAAAGGCATTCTGTAGAGATGAGGGGAGGCACTTGTGAAACAGCTGTTAGTAAAGAAACAGGCTAACGCAGGACAGACATCTGCTGGGTCTGAGGAAATTAGGTTCCAGGATTACCACTTTTTCCTCTAAGCTTTTGGAAGCTAGATACACAACACACACACCTCTTATCATGTTAAAACCTTTTTTAACTCTACACTTTAATATTCCTTTTGTTAGGATGAAACAATACTTTTGCTTCAAGAATGCAATCAAGTAAATGTTTTATAAGCTAATTGCAAATCCCAAAGGGAGGACTTGCAGGTGCTGAATCCAATCAGATCTGTCACATTATTAAAACTGGTGCAGGGGGCACAGTAAAACAGATGTGGTCTAAAAATGAGAGAATTGTTCGATTCAATGTCGCTACAGATGAATGGGACATATTCAGTGAGATAAAGGGAGCAGTGTTATAATTTATCCAGTTCCACTGCAGAAATAAACTCAAGACGGCTTAATTCTAACATTGTGGGGTTTTATTTTTGTCTTCAAAATTTTCTGTAAGTCACTTGCTTAGTTTACATATAAAAAGAGGCCTCTTAGGACTGATGATGCTACAAACTGGACCCTGAGATGTACAAGTCATGCTGTGCTCTTTCTGGCTCAAATACAAATTAGAATTCTTCAGCTGGAAATTAGTAAAGAAAATGGAAGAGCTACAACCAGTTCCCAGTTTGCTGCACCATAACTGTGTCAGCAACTGCCAAGGTAACAGGAGCCTAAAATTTTATTTCAGTCAGTAAACTAAGCATTTATGAGTCAGAGTATCTTAGATACAAAGGGTATATGATGAGTAAGAAAGTTCCATTTTTATACAATCATTTTTCTGACCATATATGCTATCAAATTGTTACTGAATCTGCTGCATCTAATTCATCTGCCGGTGAGGAGGCTGGTTATCACATTCCTGGGACACAATTCTCAAAAAAAGTCATTGAAAGTTTCCTATGTACAGTGCTGGATTGAGTTCTTAATCTGTGAATGCATTTGGGCAGGAGCCTGCTGAAATGTTAAAGTGTGCACAGTTTAATATCCTATAATGCATTAAGTTATGTGACTTGCAATTTATAAGCAGAGGTGATGTGCTACATTATATATTATACATGAAATCTGTATTGTAAGTACTAAAAATTGTTTAGGGCAGTATTAATGGAAAGTGGTTACTAAAACTAAGGCTGTCTCCCAGGAAGCTTAGAATGGAAATTGGATTTCACCAACAAACAGCCAGGTTTTAAGCTCGCGTATTAGGAGGAATTGAGTCAGCAGCCATGCCGCACAAACGCATATCAATACAAATTTAGCACAGAGCATGGTCTAATGCAATAAACACACGTTCCCAAATTTTGTACAGAATTGATGCTCCAGTGCTGACCACTACCGTCACGGTTACAGCGCTTGGAGAATTTTTTTCAGAGGCAACGAGTCAATAAATTGCAAAGAGCGAAGTAGTAAAAATGCTTTTCTGATGCGCAGACAATCCCCCGAGCCCTGCCTCCCCCTCCCCCTTCCCCTGCACCTTACAGCGCTTTAAGCTTCCACCTGAATAATTTGAGATTTGTAAGCAGAAATAACCTTCGCCGCCATGA
>NW_008666790.1:0-4121 GCF_000695815.1 Acanthisitta chloris | reverse complement strand
CCCCATCTCCTGCTGCCTGAGGCTTTGGGGAGAGGGACACAGCCCCAGCCCCTCCAGCCTCTCCCTGGGATGACAGACCAGCCATCCTGTGCTCTCCACTGCGGGGGGCTCGGGGCAGAGCACCGTGGGCTCCCCATCCTGCCGGGGTTTGGTGCTGGGTGCTAGGGCCATGCCCGGCCGGGTGCTGGGAGCTGGCACAGGGCACCAAGCTGTGCCCATCACCGTGCATCCAGGCACCATGGTCCAACCAGCCTGGCAGGCAAGGAGAGCTCCTGGAGCCCGGGTGGGTCTGGCTGCTCCCTCCTGCCGTCCCTTCCTTCCCAGGACGGTTGGCTTTTGTCGGAGGAGCCGGTTTGGTTCCTCCATCCTGTGCCAAACCTGCAGAGCCAGTTGGTGCTGGGACCTCTGGTCTCTCCATCCCGTGACATCCAGCCCCACACGTCACTTCCCTCGTGGGTTGTAGGGCTGTGCTGCCCACGGTGGGACCCTCTACCTACCCCCCCGGCCAGGCAGAAGGGGACAGAGCTGGGCTGGTGGATGCCCCTGTGGGAGTCTGGGCTGGGTGTAAATCAGGGCAGGATCCATCCAGCAGTGCAGATTTTCCACTAGGAAATGGATGTCATTTCCCATTTATCTTGGTTCCTCATCCCCATGCTCCCACTGTCCCCCCACATCCATCCGTGGCTCCCAGCCCTTGAAGACCTCATTGGCAGAGGGATGGAGTGGGGGGAAGGCCACTGGGAGATGGGCATGGCTGGAAGGAACATAAGGAGCATGTCAGCCCGTTCAAAGCTTTATTCCAGCGCTGGCAGGGCTGGGAGTGCAAAAATAGCCATCAAAGTGACCACAGAGCATCCGAGCCGGAGGGGCCCCTCGTGGCTGTGGGGGTGGTGAGAACACTGGCACAGGGCAGTGCAGGCATGAGTCGTGTTTGGGGCTGCCTTGGGCATTGTTACCCCACCAAGCCTGGGTACCAGGACGAGCTCCAGCATCCTTGCTGCAGGGAACAGGGTGACACCACCATGGTGTCCCCATCCAGCTTGGGCAAGTTGGTGTTGAGCTCTCATTGCCCAAATCTCCCTTTGAGTGCCAAGGCTTGTGTCGTGTGGGCTGGAGGAACAGGTCCTCCCAGCCTTCCTGCTGGGCCTCGCTCCCAGCATCCAGGGCAGGGCACGGGAGGAGCAGAAGGTGATGGGGAGCAGAGGCTGAGGGGCTCTAGCAGGGCCCTTCCCTCAGCCTTCCCTTCACTAGCGTGGAGGCAGAGCTGTGCCAGGAGCCGTGGGCACAGAGCCTGTGCAGGTGGCTGGTGGCTGTGCTGGTGTGTGTCTCCCCAGCTCTGCCCACCTGGGTGGGCAGGCCAGGCCCTGTGCTGGGGTCTGGTGCCCAGGTGGTGCCGCTGCAGTGGGGGCTGCGGCTCCAGCTCCAGGTTTTGCAGACGCTCGAGTCTCTCCAACAAGCTGAGCTGAAACCCTGGATCCCACCCAGCCAGAAATTTGGATCTGGAGACAAAGGTGACTCTTGGCCCTCGTTGCCATCACAGGCGAAGCTAAAATCTGGATCTGAGCGGCAACGTGAGCAGCCTGGATCCGGCACAGGGGCTGAGCGAGTGCCTTGTGCTCCTTCTGCCCATCAAATTGGCTTTCCAAAAATAGCCTGTTGAAGGCCAGAGCCCGGCAGGGACCGAGTGACAGGTCACCAGGGGTGTGGAAGCCCCATCACAATCCTGGCTGGCTGCTCCAAGACGTTGGCAGCCAGCAATAATAGTAATATACGGTGCCATTGCCGAGAGCGCAGCGCTGGAGAGCTAAGAATAGCAGGCGAGACGTGCCAGCAGCAGGGCACTCATCAGGGGGTGGGGGGCTCAGCTGGATGTGTCCCAGGGGACACCCCAGTGATGGGGTGGATGGAGTGGCAGTTCCCCTCGGTGTGGAGGGGAGCACATCCCCATGGCACAGGTGGCATGGGGCACGGCTGGTGCTGGAGGAAGATAAGGGGAGGAGGATGTTCAGAGCAGTGCCCGGTGCTGTGGACCCTGTGTAGTGCCCTTAAATGTGACATGAGGGCTTTGCCATGCCCAAGAACCAGGCTGTGGTGACAAAGTGGCCTCCTGGTTGTGGCCATATCGTTGGCACTGTGATGCCCCATGATCAGCAGCACGGGGGGGGTCACCCCAAGAGCCATGGAGGGGGTAGACTGAGCTCAGTGCTCCACACTCACCTCACCCAAGCCAGGCAGCATCAAACCCCTTCTACTCCCTGTGCCCAGTGCCCAGGGGCACGTGGCATCATCCACGAGGGGACAGAGAGGGCCTGGCCATCACGGCCCTGCGAGCTGAGCCGTGGGGAGGTTGGGCTGCTCTCTGCCACGGCGTGTGGCAGCAGAGCAAGTGCCCATCAGATCAAGGAGAATTAATTTATACTTTCCCGTTTCTGGGGGCTGGGGGGGCTGCAGCACCCGCTGTTCCCGCAGTGCCCGTGTCAGCGCTCTGCAACCTGCCCTCAATCCTAATTAGATTTCCCACGTCGCCCCCCAGCTCACTCCTCCCCAAATGCTGGAGCAGGAAGGAGCCATGACATGGTTTCTAATCAGCTTCTTGAATTCAGATTCCTCTTGGCTGTCGTTGGAGGCTCCTCACAGCCTTTGTCTGGTGCTGCCCGAGCAGGTTGTGCTCTTAACCTCCTCTTGGTGTGGGCACCTCGGGGAGCAAGTGGAGGCAGTTGGGAGACCCTATGGAAACGCAGTGATTTTGGAGATAGGGACTTGAGGAGCAACACCATCACCCACCAACTCACTATGCCAACGCAGGCCCTGCCCTCTGCAGCCTGGGTCTGGTGGGCACTGGGGCTCTGCTGGCAGCTCTGCCTGCTCCTGCCAAGCACCAGGCCCTGCTGCTGCTGTGTTCCTGGGGTTCATTCTGATTGTCTCGGGGTGCCCGTGCAGCTGCTGCGGGAGCTGGGCATGGTGCCCCGCGGCCGGTCCCGGCGCAGCTCCACTGCGGCCGGAGCATTGCTGGGTTTGGCTCCATCCCCAGCACCCAGACCTGGTCGGCAGCGAGTTGTGGCTCTGAGCAGAGCCAGGGGATGCAAACAGTTCCCAGCGCTGCCAAGCCCCAATTAATAGCCTGTGAATCACGATGCCGTTGGAAGAGCAGATGTTTGCGGCGTGGTTGCCAGCGCTCAGTGTTTCACCGGGAGTCTGGTTGGCCTTAGCTGGCAGCCCTGGGCAGCAGGAGGTGCTGGGGCCTCGCTGCCTGCCCAGCCCTCTCCCCTGGCAGGGCTGGGAGCCGTTTGGGCTGGGAATTAGCTGAAGTTTTTGGTGGGCAGAGAGCAGAACAGCCTGTCCGTGGGTGTGTGGGGGTGCCGCGTCGGAGTGAGAGGGCTGAGACAGCTGAAGATACTGAATCCTTGAGAGTGTCCCATTCATGGCACTGCCGCTTTGGCCTGGGGCACTCCCTGTCTCCCTGTCGGCACTGATGGTCCTGGGACACTTGTTTTAGAGATGTTAAACCTGTTGTTACTGGTGAAACATTGCGTGTCTTGGAGAAGGCTGTTCCTCCTGTGGTTGGTGTCCCCAGCTGGGGGTTCAGGGTGAGACCCCATGGTAGTTGGTGCACTCTGGGTTGGTGCCACCAGTGCCATCAGTGCAGCTGAGGGACAGTCTGAGTGTCTCACATCACAGTGCACAATTGCCCCGAGCTCCCCTGAGCCTCTCTGGGTGTGGGGACGTTGCAGAGAGCCCCGTGGTGGGGAAAGCACAGCGGATGCAGGGAGCTGGTGGGGGCAAGAGCTGCAGGCAGGTGATGTGGGTGCAGGGGAGTGTGTGTGGGTGTGGGTGCGTGGGACGCCGCGGGTGGGAGCACAGGTGGTGGGTGTAAGCACAGCCGTGCAGGAGCAGCTGGGTGCACGTGGCTGTGTGGCTGTCCAGGTGTGCGGGATGCAGCGATGTGGAGCGGCCGCGAGTCTGTCGCAGTGTGCAGGGCTGTGTGTCTGTCTGGGTGTGCAGAGCTGTGTGTCTGTCCGGGTGTGCAGGGCTGTGTGTCTGTCCCTGTGTGCAGGGCTGTGTGTCTGTCCAGGTGTGCAGAGCTGTGTGTCTGCCCCGGTGTGCAGAGCTGTGTGTCTGTC
>NW_008666789.1:0-5915 GCF_000695815.1 Acanthisitta chloris | reverse complement strand
GACAGGGGGAGAAGCCAAATGGAGTTGGAGGCTGAGCTGCCATGGGTGCCAATGGGGGACCCATGGAGACAACCTGTACTGGTGCCATGGGGCAATTGTGGCATCACACTGGGCTGTCCAGCCCTTACCTCCTCAGCATACTCAAGATGAGTAGGGTGAATGTGGGGTGAATGTAGGAGCAAGAAGGTGCATGGTGTTTGGTTGCTGGCTGGGGTTAAACCATGACACCCTCAACAGGAGGCAGCAGCTATGGAAGGCAACATCCAGGAATGGCAACAACAAGGAATGGCAGCACCCAGGAATGGCAAGCAGCACCCCAGGAATGGCAGCACCCAGGAATGACTGTACCCAGGGCAGGCAGCACCCCAGTAATAGCAGCACCATCCTTCGTGCCACTGTGACCATGACTTGAGCCTGGCACTCATTCACTTAATCCATGTCTCTGGGATACGAGGTCACCGATGCTCCCACCACCGCCAGACCACAGACACGGTCAGGGACAGTGCCCACTCTGCCATGTGCCAAGGGCTCCAGCACCCCAGGAAGAGACAGTAGGTCCCAGGCAGGTCCCAAGCAGATCCGAGCTGGTGGCTGTGGATGGGCCAGAAGGCACCCTCACGTGCCCAACCCCCGCCAAAGCCAGGGCTTATTAAGTTGTTTGTAAATGTCTCTGCAATTAATCACTTGCCGGTGTGGGGTGTCACATGGCACTCGCCTCCGCAGCGCTATGTATAGCGGGAGCTGGAGAGAGGCCCCATCCATCCCGTGCTGGAGAGACAGGCTCCTGGCTGTATTCATCCCTCCACAGGGCAGCACTGAGCACTCACCAGCTCAGTGCAGCAGTGGTGCTGGTGCTGCAGAGTGCCCTGTCGCTCTCCTGCCATCTCTGTGGTGGAGGATGTCAGAGCAGGGGGTCCCCAGTATCACTGCTGCATCCCGGCTCTCCTCAGATGGGCTGTCAGCAGCTCTGTGCCAATCCCTTCCCCAAAGAACCAGGGTGGAGGTGGGGGAACCCCAAACGTCATGCTTATCGGATTCAGAGTATTCCCAGCACCACAGCTACATCCCAGCACCTCCTGCTTGCTCCCAGATCCCCTCAGGTGGGCCACCAGCAGAAATCTGTCCATGACTTCCCCAAAAAACAGGATGAAGGTGAGGAGAACCCCAAACCTCTTGCTCATGGGATCCAGAGGTGTCCCCAGCATCACTGCTGGATCCTGACTCCCTTTAGGTGAGCCACTGGCAGTTCCTAGTTCATCCCTTCCCCTAAGCACCAGATTGGAGATGCAGGGAACCCTAAATCTTACGTTCATGGTATCCAGAGAGGTCCTCAGCCTCCCCCTGCTGTGCTCACACTCAGCCTCCCAGGTCTGTTAGAGGGGGCAGTGGGCAGACCCAGCCCTGGGTGGAGGCTTGGCTTTTTGGAAGCTGGGAAGAGCTTGTTCAGCTCCTGGAGGAGGGCAGGCAGAGGGGGTTGGATGCCCTTCCTGGTGGTGAAAGAGTGGGAAGGAAGAAGATAGAAGGACAAAGGCATGGCCAGAGGAAAAGGTAGGCTGCTGAGAGTGGGGTGGATTGAGGGATGGGTGGTTGGATGGAGGGAGGTATAGAGGGGGGAGGGAGGGATGAGGGGCAAGATTGGTGGCTGGATGGATGAGAGGATGGATTGATGGATAGATGGGTGAGCAGATGGATGGATGGATTGATGGATAGATGAGTAGATGGATGGATGAGTGGGTAGATGAGCATCTGGACAAAGCTGAGCAGTAATGGTATTTCATGGCACATCCCTGGGGTTTGGTGCCAGGCACCTGCTCCTGGGCTTCAGAGCCCTGGGCACCAGAAGCCTCATGGAATCACCTGGCACAGAAGAAGGGGAGAGGGTCCCAGAGCTGGGGGTGGTGGAGGCTCTTCCCCTCTCCCCACCCCCCATGTCCTCACTCTGGCACAGCAACAAGGGGCCTGAGCCACACACCGGTGCAGTTGATGTTTGTGGTGGGCTGGTTTCGGGGGCAGTGGGGACACAGGTGCCTCCCCTTTGTCTCCATCTCAGCAGCTCAACCACCTCTTCCAGCGCTGCAGGTGACGCTGCCAGAATCCTGCATCCCGGCAGTGCCTGCGGGTGATTGACAGCCTCCAGCTCCCACGCATGACTCACCACCGGCCCCCGGGGGGGCTCAGCACGAGGAGGGGGCGGTGGGACACCCCCACCCAGGGCCAGTGCAGGCAGCACAGGAGGGAGCCCCCTGCATCCATCCATTCCCACATCCCCAGATCCCTGGGGCCCGGCATCTCCACATCCCTGCATTCTGTAGGGATCTACATCCCCCAGGACCAGCTTCCCTGCAATCCCAAATCGCTACACCCCAGTATCCCTGTGGCCCTAGACACCAGCTTCTCTGGGTCCCTGGGGACCAGCATCCCCACATCTTTGCATCCCCACATCCCGGCATCACTGGGAATTAAGCAGAAGCCTGGCTACCTCCTGCTGCCCAGGCTGAGCTCCAAGGATGCTCCCAGCTGAGATGGCCATGAGGTGGAGCTCGAAGGGTTTCCATGGCAAGGACCAAGGTCACAGACACTGGCAGCTGTCAGCGGCATCAGCTACAGCTGTGGGGACGAATTCCTGGGACTGCCATGACCCCAGGGACAGCTCCTGACCTCTGGCTTTGAAATATCCATCATGCTTCATGCTGCAGGGCCCATGCCCCGAAAAACACCTGCACAGATGTCCACCCAGCCCTGGTGACCCATGGTGGCAGTCCAGCATGGATTCCAACTCCAGCAGTGGTAGTGTCCCAGCTGCACCAGCAAGGCTCAGCAATCCCAGCAGAGGCTCACTGGACCAGGGTGCCACCACTCTGTCCCCAAAACAAGAGCTCACTGCCCTCTGCATGGCATCACCCAGCCTCTGGAGAGCACCAGTGGGTGCATCTGGGGCAATCTCTCTACAGGGTCACCAGCTCCCTGTGCCGCCTGGCCTGCATGGCTGGCAGGGACTTGGACACCCCCTCCCCATTAATAGACCTGGACACTCTCACTCTATTTCCCAAGACCTTTAATATTGTCAAGAGGCAGCAGTGGGAAGCAGAGGCTGCTCCTGCCACCCCACCCTGATGGATGGGGTACAGAGGTCAGGTGCACCCCCTTTCCAATTTGGGGGGATGCAGAGGCTCTTGTCACCCTGCTCCACATGGATGGGAACCTTCTCCAGGAGTGATGAGAGCATGGTGATGCTGGTGCCTGGGGCCAGGCATGCATCCCATTGGAAGGGCCAGTCCTGCATCCTACAGGAAGGGTTGTTCCCACCTGCCTTGTCATTTTAGAGGAGAAAGACTTTAAAATAGGGGATGGAGGAGGAAAAGTAAAAGCCTCCAGCCACAGCCCCCAGCCAGGCTCTGCGTCTCCACCTGGAGCTGGGAGAAGGAGTGGCTAAAGGCAGCTGGGGTGCAGGGACAGGGGACTGGCACCCCCTGTGCCCCGTGGGCTGCCTGGCTGTGGCTCCTGAGTC
This sequence comes from Acanthisitta chloris, assembly GCF_000695815.1. NCBI lineage: Eukaryota > Metazoa > Chordata > Aves > Passeriformes > Acanthisittidae > Acanthisitta > Acanthisitta chloris. The sequence goes on along the minus strand of NW_008666789.1, from coordinate 2,407 downwards.
CAGCTCTGCCAGTGGGTGGGTTGCCTCACTGCCATCTCCCCTCCTGGCTGCCCATGGGTCACACTGGGGGAAGGAGAGAGGACCCATTGGAGGCTCCAGAGGTGGTAGGACTCCCGACACATGCCAGGATATGGAGCTGGCATGGGACCCCAAGGGCTGCCCTGCTTGCAGATGAACCTGTGGCACAAGTAGAGAGCAAAGGGTCAGCAAAGGGGAGAGAGCTACCACTTCCATCCCCCTCCCACCTTTGACCCCAAGGTGGGGTGGCAATGGGGCAGCCAGAGCCATCAGCTCCCACTGCTGCCAGAGCTGGGCAGGGGGTGCAGGCAGGGGGAACACTCACTGGCATGTCAGTTCTCCATCTCAGACGTTTCGCAGGAGCTGGGGATGGAAGGCAGACAGGTCACCCTTCATCCTCAACCTCCTCCTCCTCCATGTCTGGGCATCACTGGCACTGTGGCACCCAGGGAGACACAGGGAAAACCCCCAGCAAGGGAAATCATGGCCCTCCCGGGGTCACTGTGGTGCCAGCACCACTCCCATGCTGGCCCCGTGGCTGGGGTCACCCACCCACTCTCCCCTGGGAGCCCTGGGGTGCTGGTTCCTGTCCCGGACCACACCAGCACATGCACACCGCGAAGCACAGCCCACAGCAAAGCCCCAGGGGGGCTTCCCCACTGCCCCGTTATAAACCTGAGCCTGGGCAGGGGTCTCAGTGCAGCGAGGATGCTGCTCTCTGCCCTTGGGTGCCCATCAAGTGATGCCCAACCAATGCCAGCAGTAGGATGCCTCCGGCATGGTTGTGTCACCAGGTTTATAACAGCAACAAGGGCCCGAGGGATTGGCTCGGGAGCGGTGGGATTGGCTCTGTCTCACCACCGGCCCTGTGGCTGGGCAAGGCTCCAGGATCAGCACCTGCATGGCAGGGGGACACCTGACAGGTGACAGCCCCTGGACAGGACAGCTGCTGCACAGAAAGACAGACAGATAGCAGGATGGGGAGCCGATTTGTGACCAGGACAGAAAACCCACACCCCTGTTAGAGGAAAAATCAGGAGCATGAAAGCATCTCCTCTTCTTGCATCACACGCTTTGGGAACCCCTTGCACCCAGGAGACCTACCTCCAGCCCCCAAAGGATCAGCCACCCCCCTGCAGATGCTTCTGGGGTGACCAGAGGTGATATGATCCATAAGGAATGGGAACAGGGATGGAAGTGGGGAGGTTTAGGGACCAGGACCCCCCTGGCGTGTGATGCAGGGGGGATGCAGCCCCACGCAGGGGCCCCCCAGTGCCCCCGGATCACTCACAGTTAGAGGGTCAGTAGCAAAAGCAGCCACACTGTTCCTCATCTCGCTCTCATTGCCCCGCAGTGGGATGAGGGAGATGTTACCCAACCTGGCATCCTGCTGCGGTCGCGATGCCCTCACCCTGGGGCGCTCCGAGGGCCACAGGGCCCCCCCATTCTGCAGACAGAGGGGACAGGAATGGAGACCAGCTTCTTGGTCCTTAGCCACCCCAGGGCCTCTCTTTCACCCTGGGACGCTGTTGTTCAGGGATGCGTGGATATCCCAATGGGTTTCTGCTGGTCAAGAGTCCCTCTGGGGCTGTTCCCCATGGGGAGCCCTGCTCTGCAGGAAATGATCATCTGGCCTGATCCCTACCTGCACATGGAGGAAGGTGGCGAACCACTCCCGCAGATCAGCCTGGGTGTCACAGCACAGGTACCTGTGGGGACACAGCATCAGATGGTGAAGGCAGCAGGGTGTTCCCTCTGCCCACTCCAGGGACACCTGCCTGCTCCAGGGACCCCAGCTCCTGCTCTGCATGAGACCCCAGGGGACTGAAGGGGACAGGGGTGACAGCAATGGACCCCAGTGGGAACCTGAGTGAGGCCATGGCTGCTCAGCCAGGCTGTGCCCACATGCATAGTGTCCCTGCCCATGGCAGGGGCATGGGACTGGATGGTCTTCGAAGTGCCTTCCCATCCAAACCATTTCATGACACCATGATTCCCCACCCCACCCCCCCCACCATGGTGAAGGCTCAGAAGAGCCACCATGTGCTCATCTGTCCCAGAGATGAGTTTAGTGTCCCTGTGTTGCCTTCCCTCACCATTGCTGCTTCTCGTGCTTCTCGTTTTCATAGAAGACTGTAAAGCCCCAGCTGGAAGTGCGGAGGGAAAACATGAACCCAAACATCCCAGGCTGCCTCTGCTGGTCAAATACCTCAGCAAACCTTCCCATCCCTGTGACTCTCCCCTCTCTGAAAACTGCCCCCACAACCACTCCCTATTCCAGCAAATCCCCTGTCTCTGCAATCACCCTCTGATCTCACAACCCCCTTCAGCCCCACTAACTCTCCCCCAGTCCTGCAACCCCCTCCCAGCCCCACAAAGTCCCTTGCCC
>NW_008666788.1:8392-11603 GCF_000695815.1 Acanthisitta chloris | reverse complement strand
TGGGGCTGGGTGAGCTGTAAGCTCCATCCCAACCCCTACATTCTATGATTGTAAATTCCCTGAATTTTCTACAGGATAGAAAATCTGTGAATGTTAAACATTCAACATCCAAGTCCTAAGAATGTGACATCCATAAATAATGGGATGGAGGAAAGTGAGAAGAAAATATTTGGGAGTAAAAGCTCTGTACAGCTGATGAGGAAAATGAAGGGAACCACAGTCACCACAGCAACTGGAAATAAAGATGATAAGTTGTCTCAAATATCAGAAACAAGAGAAACTAGAATTTCCTTTGCTGCTCTCATCACAGCTGGAACGGTGTCCCCAAAGCCATTCTAAAGTCAGCAGTGATGGCAAAATGCAGAAGTCAGAGGAGATGGGCAGAAGATTCATAGATTCACAGTGTGTTCAGGGGTTGGAATGGAGCTTAGAGCTCACCCAGCCCCAACCCCTGCCCTGGGCAGGGACACCTCCCACCAGAGCAGGTTGCTCAAGGCTTTATCCAACCTGGCTGTGAACACTGCCAGGGTTGGGGCAGCCACAGCCTCCCTGGGCAACCTGGGACAGTGTCTCACCACCCTCACAGGGAAAATTTCTGCCTGAGATCTAACCTAAATTTCCCTCTTGCATTTTATCCCCATTGCCCCTTGTCCTGTCACTGCTGCTATCAAAGAAAAGAGCCAAGACTGATTGGCTGATTTTAAGGCTTTCTGTTGTCCTAGAAATAGTTTTGTGCTCTTTGCCCCATTCCAAAACTTTGGGGTCCAACATTGCTTTGCTCTAAGTGGAAACAATCCCTGAGGATGGAGCCTGATGCCTCTGGCAGCCCCAGGACACACTCAGCTGCCTCTGTGATCCAGTGATGTTGTGGACAGGCAGGTGAATGTCTCACAGCTCATTCCAGGTGGCTGCAGTGTTTTATCTGAGGGAGTTCATGTTCCTAACTGGTTCTGCTGGGCTGAGGAGGGTGTTGGATTTATTGGGCCATTGGCTGTGATTGCTGTGTTGTTTCAGGGCAGTGAGGGATATCAATAAGGACAAGGACTGACAGCAGGTTGTGGTTAACTGCTGAGTTATGGTTGCTCTGGAGCTGAAGCACTGTAATAAAGGGGATCCCAGATAAATATCTGTAATGCTTTCCATCCCAAAAAGAAAAGGGAGAATATAATTGCCAAAATGTATAGCTCTTGGCTCTAAGTGTGTAGGTAAGGGATGGAATAGGTGGTTAAAGGAAGACATGTCTGGGATCTTTAAGGACTATGAGGTCATATTTTCCATCAGAGATTTTACTGTGGAACTGAAGGCTCAGAAAATCAGTAGTTTAACACTCTCACCACTGATGCAAACTGTGTGTTGGTAGCTCTAAGTTGGCATTAATTCCTGTTGCACTTGGGGTTGCAGTGGCTTCTGGAGGCCTCGAGCTGGTGACCCTGCTGAGGTTTCACAGACCATCTGAGATGTAGTAATTGTAACGTCCAAGTGATGTTTTGTGCTCTCACACCTTCCTGATCTCAGGCTCAGACATGCAGTGAAACTCTCTCCACTGGATCTTTTTGAAAGGATCCTGCAGATTTCTTCTGCTGCTGCTGTCAGGAAACCACTTTTACTGCTTGATGAGCATATTCCTCATCCCACAGAACAGGATCTCCTCTGCCTTAGGATTACACTTGGTTCTTTCCTTACCTCTTGTGAATGGATTGTTCAGTTTCTGGACTGAAACACGTTAGTGGCACTGGGGAGAGAAGCTTTGATCTTCCTTCAGTGCACTGACCTGTGTGTCGTGTTCATTTCTGACCTTCTGGAGTTGTCACAACATTACAGGACTTGAAAAATGGTGGTTTGAGTTCAAAATGTTGTGAAGGTTTGATTCACTTGAGTGTGGTTGTATATCCCTTATCAAGTGCTGTTTGTTAAGGAAAATGATAATGGATTGATGAACCTTTCAGTGTCTCATCCTCTGAGCTATGTTTGCAGGGCCATGGAGAATGGGAAGTTATTGTGTCAAAACCATAGTTCAGTCCACTTATAATTGTGCACTTTTATATATTTGCACTTTATCAATTTAATACTTGGATATTCTTCAATGAACTGCAGTAAATAGAGTGGAAGGACATAGTTCAAGGCAATTTCCCTTGCTTTAATTCTCCTAGTCCTCTCCCATGTGTTTTTTTTGGGTGTGATGACTGTTAAGACTCTGCCTTAAATAAAATTAGTTATATATTTTATACTTCAGCTTTGGTGAAAGGCATAAAGATACCCAGATAAACTCTATTCCTCTCTCTTTGTAACCTTCTCCTAGCAAATTCACCCAGTTGCTCTTTATTTTCATGGCAAGTGATGGATTTGATTAGAACACCCCAATTTCTATCTGTTTCTTTATGAATTGTTGGGGTTTCAGTGCCAACAGATTTGGACCAGGATGGATTTTACTCATTGGATGTTGTCCTGGGTATCATCATGCCATGTTTTCTTCTTCAGGAGTCCAAAATGATGCTTTAAATTTAAAATCTAAAGCTCCAGTAATGAATTAGAACTGGAAGTAGATCATGACCCAACACCATCCACGTCTCCCATTGATCCTTCCTCCTAGGACTTAATTCCAGGCTGGTCCATGACTTGAGTTATGGTTGTTTTGGGGCTTATGCTAATGAAAATATGTGGTGAATGAAATCCTGTCACATCCCCACTCAGAGAACTTCCAGGGCAATAGGAGTGCACAGTGGAATGATTCCAGAGATGTGGCCCAGCACGGAGTGTCTGGAGCAGCTGGTGGCAGAGTCATTCATGTTCTAAAAGCACTCCAGCCTGGATGCTCAGAACACTTATTTCCTGTGTGTGGGAGTCAAACCCAAGTGATTTGGGTTCAGCTGGTCACTGTGTGACCTCAGTGGTGTCTCCCAACAGCCTCCTAACCATCTCCTCGTGCCTTGCAGGGGGTTCAGGACCATCGTCATCCATAGCCATAGCTGGCACCAGCCAACCTGCCATCACCAAGACAACATCTGTGCTCCAGGATGGTGTTATAGTCACTACTGCAGCTGGAAATCCACTTCAGCAGAGCCAGCTGCCCCTGGGGAGCGACTTCCCCTTCGCTGGCCACGAACACTCGCTCCATTTCCCGCAGAACAGCTCTTCAAACAACAACCTGCCGCACTCTTTGAATCAAAACCTCCTCAATTCTCTGCCTATCTCTTTGCCAGTGAATCAGCAG
>NW_008666788.1:0-8331 GCF_000695815.1 Acanthisitta chloris | reverse complement strand
CAACCTCAACCCTTTAGGTTTTCTCAACCCGAATGTAAACGCCGCTTTAGCTTTTCTCTCCGGTGACGTGGACGGGCAGGTATTGCAGCCTGTGCACTTCCAGCTCCTAGCAACCCTCCTTCAGAACCAAGCCCAGGCAGCTGCCATGCTGCCCCTGCCATCCTTCAATCTGACCATCTCAGATTTGCTGCAGCAGCAGAACCCCCCCGGGCCCCCAGCTGAGCACCTGCCCAGCGCCCAGGCAGACAGCGGCAGGGTGGACACCCTCCTGGGCACCCCCCTCCCCAGCTTCTCGGGCTCTGACACAGCTCCTAACCCCCTGCTCCTCCCCACTGCCTCTGGGGCCTCAGCACTAATGGCCTTGAACCCCCAGCTGGTGGGAGGTGTCCTCAGCTCCGCGGCCACCGCTAACCATCCGGAGGTTTCCATAGCCACCTCCTCCCAGGCAACCACTACCACAACCACTACATCATCAGCAGTGGCAGCACTGTCTGTCTCGACCCTGGGTGGTGGGACAGCAGTGGTGTCAATGGCAGAAACATTGCTGAACATATCTAATAATGCTGGGAGTGCTCCTGGTCCAGCTAAGCTCAACAATAACTCTGTGGTGCCACAGCTACTTAACCCTCTACTGGGGACAGGTCTGCTTGGTAAGTTCAATTTCTTCCCAGATATAACAGGAAAATAAAGGAAGGAAGAGGGTTGGGGAGGGGGAATTTTGGAGTTTTAAAAATTCCACTTCATCATCCTTTTGCTTTTTTTTTTTTAAGGCTTTGGTGTGTTACAGCTTTATGGAGGAAACGTAACTGTTCTTCTAAGACATTTCAAGCACATTCTACTTGCATTCCATGAGATTTAATAGTGAGGTTCTTTGTTCTGATGCCACCCAGAACCCACTCTAGACCCCTGGAAATCCTGGAAGCACTTGGGGTTGGCTCCAGGGTGCATCCCTGGGTGCAGTGTGGCAGCACAGGGTCAGTGCAAGGGGCTGTGCAGGAGGTGACAAGTGGCAACACCTAACCCCAAAGCAAGTACTTAAAAAGCCTTTAAATACAAGAGTTTTCTCCTGGACAATGATTTGGTGATGATTTTTTGCCAGGAACATGTGATAGAGTTAATACTTCTCTGTTTGCTCTGTGTAATCTCATACTACTAGGAGGAACTAAACAGTGGCAAAGTGTGTTTTAATCCATACCTCACACTGACCTACTAAATGGCTACAGTGAACTCAACCCATTTTCCATGTAAAATGCAACTAAGCAGTGATTCTGCAAATGGAAATTTTAAGGGAAACATGAGCTTTTAATTAAAAGGAACAGACTAGGAAATGGGATGTATTTTGAAGCTTTCTTATTTCATAGTGAGGTTCAGTGGTGTATTTATTCTACTAGAATTCTCATGTCAAGTGAGATTTTGGTGTAATACAAAATGTTACACCATTTTTTTTACTCTAGAATGTAAAATAGTTGTTTCAGGTGTTGAAATGTCTGAGCCCAAAAGCCTTTCCTCAGCCACAGTTAGCTCACGTTGTTCTGTCTTAGTTAATGCAAAAACAGTTTTGTTGGGGTTTTAAATTGTCTTCTCTTTGTCTCTCTCTCCTCCTCCTCCTCCTCCTCCCCATCCCAGTACTGTTTGAAGTAAGATTCCAGGACATGGACTGTCAGAGAGGCTCCTTCTACCTTACTTGGCTGTTCCAGAGGCCAAGAGTCATGTCAGAGACCTTTAGCCACAGCCCAGATAGATGTGCTGTGCCAAAGATCCAGTGCTGAAGAAATAAAGAGTAGGAGTGATGCCTCGAGGAGCATTCCATAGAAGACTGAAGGGGAACAGTGTTGTTTTACAGAGGCAATTCTTAGCAGTCAGTTACAATTTGAGTCAAGGCAGTTCCTCCTGACTGCAGGAATCAGCTCTGACTTGTGTTTCCCTGTGTTTGAATTGCAGGTGATGTGTCATCTCTGAACACTACTCTGAATAACCATCAGCTGAGTCATCTCCAGTCGCTGCTAAACAACAATCAGATGTTCCCTTCAAACCAGCAGCAGCAGCAGCAGCAGCAGCACCTTCTGCAGGGGTACCAGAACATGCAGGGCTTTCAGGGCCAGCCCCAAATCCCTGGCCCAGCTAACAACCCCAACCCCATGGCATGTCTGTTCCAAAACTTCCAGGTAGAAAGCAAAATGAAATCGATATTCAAACAAATGTGCAACACTCAGGAGGTAAAATTAGATCCTCCAGGGGTTGATTTCTTTGCTGAGTGAGACAGTGTGATATATGTATACAGAGTATCCTCTCTCAGTAGTTTATGGATTTTGCAAATCAGTAACATTTGTTATTGAAATGTTATACATTTCTCCTTAGGAGTTGGGTTTGGTTTCTCTGGGATGAGTTCTGCTGCGTGGGGTGAAAACAACTGCTGTGTATGTGCTGACAATTCCTATACATTTTTAGCAAAACTCTTTTCCATGCCACGGAAATGATGCTAAATTCCCATTTAGCCCCTTCTGGTAATTCAGTGGTGAGAAATAAACCTTGAAACCACTTTAGAGTAATTAGAAGCTTGGTCAGTTGTTGTAGTGCAAACCCTCAGTCCTCTGCCTCTTCCCTCTCTTCCATGAACTTTGGTAGCTTGAGCTCAGTATTTTTTGCATCCTGTTCCCACTGGTATAAATACATGGTAAGTAGTTAAAGGGCTTGGGGAATATTTTCCCCTTGTTTTTTGGCAGGTTTTGTTAGTGCTCTTATTATTATATTCTTCTGTTACCTTCTCTGCCTGTGGATGTGCCAAGGAGTGCAGAAAGCTCTGCTGGTTTAATGTGGAGGTGCCAGTTTGCTGTGGCAGTGCCTGACTTAAGCTGCAGGTGTGGAATTCAGGGGGCTGGAGGCAAAGAAATCCCCTAAGGGAGGCACCAAAAGAGGAAAAATGGGAATGCTGGTGGATTCCTAAAGGCCAGTGATGGCCTGCAGTCCAGGAATTGAATGGGGAGCAGACAAGGAGGACAGGAGCAATGTTAGGGTCTGGGAAGGAATGGGAGAGAGTGAGAGGAGTTGAGAACAGAACTTGGAGGTTGTGGAGTCTCCTCTGAAAATACACAGAACCCACCTGGGTGTGATCCTGTGCAACCTGCTTGAGCAGGAGATTGGAGGAGATTGTCTGAGCTGGAGAAGCCTGGAGAGGAGAAGGTTGTGTGGAGACCTTATAACATCTTCCAGTACCTAAAGGGACCTGCAAGGAAGCTAGAGAGGGACTCTGCATCAGGAACTGGAGGGATAGGGCAAGGAGTAATGGGTACAAACTGGCAGAGGGGAAATTTAATGAGATATATTGAAGGAATTGTTCCCTGTGAGGTGCTGAGGCTCTGGCACAGGGTGCCCAGAGCAGCTGTGGCTGCTCCATCCCTGGGAGTGTTCCAGGCCAGGTTGGATGGGGTTGGAGCACCCTGGGCTGGTGGGAGGTGTCCCTGCCTAGGGCAGGGGGTGGAACAAGATGAGCTTTAAGGTCCTTCCAACCCAAAGTGTCCTGTGGTTCTGTGTCAGAACCACAGGATGTGTACTGACCTTAGAGGAGTTGCTCAGGACTCCAGAGGACAGAGGAGGCTGCAGTGCTTCAGCCAGAAGTGAAAATCCCTGAAAAGACTCTGAAAGAGATGCTAATGTTGCCTCAGCAGTGCATGGGAGGTTGTACCATGTCATGCAACATGTCCAGTTTGATCCATGAGGCAAAGTCTAAGAGCCAGGGGGGGGTTGACTTCCTCTAAGTTAGGGTTTTTTTGTTTTCTCTTTCATAACTGAGGTCTGACCAAACCCAAATGCTCTGTAACAAATGATCACCTTGCCAACATCCTGATTTTTTTAATTCAGATGAAACAAAGTTTGTCTGTTGAAGTGGAACTTAAGCCAGGATAGCAATTCCCATCTCCTTCTCTCCCTCCCCCAGGTGAGAATGCAGGAAGATGCTGCTGTGCTCAACAAAAGGATGATCACTCAAATGGGAATGGCACCAGTTCCTGAGAGCTCCAACACTATGCTTCCTCCTTTCCAAGAAACATCTTGTGATCTGCAGCAAAGGACTGACCCATCTCTTGGCCAACAGGCGAAGGACAACCTCAACGTTGCCGCTCAGGGCGATGCGTCGGTGGACGCCATCTACAAGGCGGTCGTGGACGCCGCGAGCAAGGGAATGCAGGTGGTGATCACCACTGCAGTCAGCAGCACCACCCAGATGAGTCCCATCCCAGCTTTGAGTGCCATGAGTGCCTTCACAGCCTCGATCGGTGACCCCCTGAACCTCTCCAGCGCCGTCAGCGCGGTGATCCACGGCAGGAACGTCGCCGCGGCCGAGCACGACGGGAGGGTGAGGAGCACCAGGGGGACACGAGTCCTGAAGAATTCAGAGCATGGTAAAAACCCAAGTGAAGGGGATGGGTATGAGTATTACAAACCAAGCAGTTGTAACACGCCCAAAAAACAGTGGGAAGGGGAGCAAAGTCCTGTCAGTGAGATAAACAGGTGGAAGTGTGAGGAGTTTCTAGAGCATTCCACCCATATCCACAGCAGTCCGTGCCACGAGAGGCCCAACAACATCTCCACACTGCCACTGCTACAGGGGGAGCAGCACCAGATCCTGCTGTCACAGAGAAACTGTCAGAGTGAGAAAGTGCTGGAGGAGAATTTCAGGTATAACAATTACAAAAGAACTATGATGAGTTTTAAGGAAAGGCTGGAGAACACTGTGGAACGATGTGCACACATCAATGGCAACAGGCCTCAGCAGAACAGAGGCTTTGGGGAGTTGCTCACCACTTCCAAACAAGACCTGATCCTGGAAGAGCAATCTCCAAGTTCCTCCAATAGCTTGGAAAGCTCCTTGGTTAAAGACTATATCCATTACAATGGAGATTTCAATGCCAAAAGCATTAATGGGTGTGTGCCTAGCCCCTCGGATGCTAAGAGCATCAGCAGTGAGGAGGACCTGAGGAATCCAGATTCCCCTTCTTCCAATGAGCTCATCCATTACAGGCCGAGGACGTTTAACGTGGGCGACTTGGTCTGGGGCCAAATCAAAGGACTCACTTCATGGCCTGGGAAACTGGTGAGGGAAGAAGAAGTTCACAATTCCTGTCAGCAGAACGCTGAGGAGGGGAAGGTATTACTCCTATATCTCTGCACCTCTCTGTCTCTCTCCCCCCACGGGCACAAATGGTTATCAGCACTATCCCAGTCTCTGGTTTAATCTTTGTCTCTTGCTTTAGCGACACAAATTGCTATTTCTCTTAATTACAGCTTGTAAAACTGAATTTTTCTTATAGTTATCTAATAGGAAACCTCACCGGGGCCGTGAAACAGGTTAGATTTTGGCTTTGATAATCTGTGCACAGAAAAAAATGGTGTTTACAAACTGTTCTCACTCACTTTGTGTGTTCAGTTGAACTTCTGGTTGTGTCCAAAGCAAATGATATGGAAATATCTATAAGAGTTGAAAATGCCAAAGGTCTAATCAGATGGAGGAGTGTAACAAGGGAGATCTCACTGATTGGCACACACACTCCTAGGAGAAAATGCAAACACATTTTCACCTTTTAAGGAGGTTTTGATCATCTTTTAGGAGTGAGGAAAGTGTTCCAGTTTGCTCTTTCGTACCCAGATCCTTTTTCTTTCTGTCAACAAATCATTTGTTTGTTGGGGAATGTACAGAAAATAGTTATCGAGGAGTTATTGGTTCTTTTACAAGGAAAAATATTTCTGGTCTCCACCACTTGTATAACTTTACAGCTTTGTGATTCTTACAAAATGCTTCACATCTTCCGTAGATAAATATTGTGTTTTATAAACTGCAAATTTAAAAAGTATGTGAGCAGAAAGGAGAGGTCTAAGGAAATGTGGTTGTGTCTGTGGCACAAAAATCAAACCACTTAAACATCATCTTAGTGGGTTGGGCCAAAGATACCCTGAGGAGAGAGGGTACAAGAACATGCTGAGGAATATTTCTGAGCCCCAGGGAGCACAGCTGAGGAGCTTGTGGAGCTGGAACTGGTGTGTCTGTGGTGTAACCACTGCAGGTCTTACCCCAGTGTGTAATCACAGAGTTACCTGAGACTGATCTGTAAGTATAACTTCCCCAAAGCAGAGAGTCATCACAGGATGGTTTGGGTTGGAAGGACCTTAAAGTCCATCCCATCCCTCCCCCCAGCCCAGGGTGCTCCAACCCCATCCAGCCTGGCCTGAAACACTCCCAGGGATGGAGCAGCCACAGCTGCTCTGGGCACTCTGTGCCAGAGCCTCAGCACTGAAGCTGGAACTAACTGGAGTGTGGTTTGTCCTGAGTGGTTTCAGCACTAGTCCAGAGCTTTAGTCTCTTTGCAAGTGGCTTCTCTGTTGATCTCCTTAGCCAGGAAGGTCTCCCAGAGCTCCTGTCTGAGTACAGTGACCAAAATTCTTTATAGAGACAACAATGTGCTTTAGTGGCAACATTTGAATGTTTGTCATGGTTTAACTCTATCCCAGCCCAAACCAGGACATAGCTCATTCCATAGGAAGATCAGATGCCCAAGGTCCAAGTCAGTTGATGCGGTTTAGGCACAGGGGAAACCACAAACAATTAAAGATTAAACAAAGCTGGAAAAATTAGCTGTACACTATCCCTGTCCCATGTGAGTTAGGAACACAGTGATGACACTGCACATGTTTCCAGGATGAATTTATGTATCAGCTTCAAAACTTGTGTGTCCATATCTGTGATTGGTTTGATCCAACTGAAGAGTTTGGGTTTTATAACTTCTGTAAAGAGATGAATTCTTGTTCCTTGCATTCCTTAGCAATTCCATGTTTGCTCCCCAATTTGTGGATACCAGAGTGTATTGTTGTTTTTGCTTCTATATTGCTGTGGGTTTTCTGTACATTTTGTGAGCATTGTGTGAGATTATACTCAGTGGCACCAATTTTATTGTGTAGCCAAGCACAAAAACAGGGAAGCAAAGCTTGGGAATGCTCATATGGAGACCAGTTCAAGTTCTTCATCAGGAAGTACCAAGTCATGGATCACCTCTTCAGAAGACCTTTAATCATTTTGGATAAGAATAAAATAGAAAAAGTCTCATTTTCTCCATCAGGAAGTACAGAGGGAATGACCATCCCAAAGAGCAGGAGCTGAGGGTCAGAGGTGGAATGCAGAATACCAAACCAAAAAGAAATCACCTTGGGAAGCAGATGGTCTTCAGAAGTTCTCTACAGTCCCTGGTGGGAGCCACCAGCAGCACTTCGATCGTTCTCTTTGCTGTGGAGCTTTCTGGAAGCATCTTCTGAAGCCTTTGTGTGCCCACACATGAACCTCCTGCACTGTGACATTGATGTGCTGTTGGGATCTCACAGTGCTTTGTGCATTCTCTGTTCCTCAGGGCATACATCACTCGAGTTTTGTTGCCATTGACCAGGCTCTGGGTATGGAGTGTAATGATGGGTCTGGTTGGAGAGCAGGAGCAGGGAGGGATCTGGCACCTTGTTTCCTTGGGGTTTTGGTTAGTGGGAATTAGAGCCCAAGGGAGGTGCAGCAGCAGCAGCTGCAGGGCCTGGGGAGGACAAGCAATCCTGAGTCTCCACACATCCTAACTCAGAGATGTGTGTTTCAGGACCAAAGTTTGGAGAGCAACAAGGTGAAAGTCAAATGCTGTTCTCAGTACAACTTTCCATGGGTTAAACTGTGCTGGTTCAACAGGTAACAGCAGGTGTGAGTTATCCATGTCCTGCAAATCCCATTTGTGTGTGATTCAGTGCTGTACTGTTGGACAAGCAGGTGATGTTACTAACTGGAACGTTCCATACCCTGTTACGTAGCACTTTGATACTTCAGAAAAGAAGTGTTAGCAGTTTTCTTACTACATAAAAATCTCTATTCTATAACCATCACAAAATGGCAACGATGAAGATACTGAGTCCTTTTCGTACCTCACAGAAGTAATTTGTTATCCAAACACAATTAACTCTTCATGACAATATTTACCTTTGGATTTTCTTGTTCATCTCATGACAGGTGTTTACAGCCCTTGGCACTTTGGTCCACGGATATATATATCATAGGGATAGGGATAATTCCTTTTCTGCTCATGTTTATCCTTAGAGAAGCTCCCCAGGTTTTCAGCAGATTTCCTCTGTGTGCATCTGTATTCTCCCAAATTCCTGAGGAGGAGAGGGATTGTTGGGAGTGTTTCCAGCCTGGCATTAAAAGTGAACACAGATTTAAGGGGAAAATACTACAATTTGTGGCATAATTGAATGTGTTTGATGAAAACTGAAATCTCACCTGTCCATGTGCTGTTGGAAGGCAGGAGGGCTCTGCAG
>NW_008666787.1:14432-30241 GCF_000695815.1 Acanthisitta chloris | reverse complement strand
TGCAAGCTCCCCATTAAAGTAATAAATAGTATTAGATATATGTTTTATATATACATATGTTATATGTTATAAACATACATATAAGTTAAGTACATATATATTATACCCTGTAGTTTTAGACATGTTAAAACTTGGAGTAAAATGTGCTTTCTAGTAACTATCCCCAACTTCTGTTGAACAGCTTGACCAGAGAAACAAGCAAGCAAAATCAATTAAGTGGTTTCATTAATGTTTTACTACACTTTAATATAAAATTCATTTTGGTAATTAAACATTGGCCAACTTTCCTCTAAAGTTCCTCAATCTCATACTAGTTAAAGAACATATGTGCAAGCCTTGCTTAAGTAAGAATTATGGTACAGAAACTGGAATAGTTCAATTTTCTTAATATATCTGCAATAGCTTTTTATCTTGAATTACATTCTACACAACTGCAAACTGACCTCTAGGTCCTGCTATTGGATGTAAAAAAGAACTTGTTTCTGAAAAAGTTATGTAAATGGTAGCTGATTTTCTTTAATACTGTTAATTTCTACTTTGCCAGGTGTTTATTTCATATTAACAATTCTAGGATGACTATTGTATTTTCTTCCTTTGCTATTTTGGTTTTCTTTTTTTTAATGCCTAGCCATAGTTTGAAAACAATTTGATCACTAATATTAGATGCACACTCACAGTCTTTGCTGTGTCTGTAACAGCACCATCAGCACAACAGTAACTGAAGTCTTTTGGCCTTTCTGGTGGTAAATATTTGTTAACTCAGAATTTAACACCTTTAGGTCTCCTGCAACCTGACACTGTGACTGTTCTCACACTGGTTATTTAGACTTGAGTAAGACCCAGTTTAAGACAGTAAAATGGAATGAAATACAGTCAAGTAATTAAAAACACTACACATTCCTCTTGCCCCTATAACTATAATAGCTCCCACTGTCATTTTTTTTAAAATTGGAGATAGCAGAGTTTAACCAGGAATGGTCACTTAGCATTCTGTGCCTGATCTACTGTTAGAATATCTGGACTGTTAATGAAAGTAACAATATCTGAAGTAGGAAAATATATGGATTTTAGGAAAGATAGATGTAACCTCAGAAGAAAAAGCAGTATCAACTATTGAGCAATAAAATAAATAGTGATTATATTCATTGTATTGAGAAGTCACTTCAGACACCATCTGAAAAATGCTACTGGTAGGTATGAAACAGAAAATTGAACTGCAATAAGTTTCTCAGATAACAGTAAAAAATACCCCAAATTAACCAATTATTAATACTTGGGAATCAGACTAAAACACTTTTGATACTGTAACATACAAAATCAAACCACATCTTCTTTCATTGCCAGAAAGCCTAAGGGCTTAATCTTGATATCACATGCTATAAATTTAAGTGATTTCATTGTTAGTCTGGATTTGTTAAGTATGGATGTAAATTGAATGAGAACTGAGCCCTAAATTGCTATGTTATCCATAATTCTAAGAAAAATGATATATAAATAATGCCCTAACAAATCCTAACCACATGCATAGCATTTAAATTGTTCAAAGTACATTAGAACAGCTGTGAATTGGGAGCATAAGACTAGTTACCACTACAGTCTTTTAGGTAACTTGAGTCACCTCAAATTTGAGAGATTTCAACTGTGAAAGTTGGGGTTTGAATTCAATAAATTTGTATCAATGAAAATAGTGTATAAGTAAGAAGCAAAACACTTGAACTTTTGCTAAACATTTTGTAATAGTCTGTGTGTAATGTTCGTAGTAGACACTGTATTAATTTATCAGGTTTTCAGGAATAAATTTGTTTATATTAAAGAAAGACTGGGAGATAATTCATTTTAACAATTCATTCATCTAGTTTTGAAGTTTATTAAAGCCAATTGAAAGAAAACACATGCAAGAAATGCTGAGGATTAACCATGGATACACAAAAATTCTGCTGTTACTTTTGAGAATAATATCTAGTTACAAAGAACATGTCAAAATGCCATTCAGAGAGTGGTGCACGTCAGCTGACTACACAGCACTAAAAAATCGCTGGGACTCAGTCAATATAAAATCAGTACATGTGTTTCCCTGAAGCAGCGAACTGTTTTCCAATGCAGAAGTTCTGATTTGAGTAGTCACACAAGCGTGACACTTTATTGATAAAGCAGCTGTCTTCAGTAAAATATTAAACCCAATGAAACATAAGAGTTCATAAAGGTAATAAAAATTTCCCGTAAAGAATGACTGCAGAGTCAGCTAAATTAAATCTCTTTGACCAATAAAATATCTTCTTCGAGTTTATTGCAGGTGATCTTCCATAGAAGAAAACAGCAACAGAAGAGATTTTCTATTCAAACACATTGCTGTCTTCAAAGACAGTAAGAATTAAAAATACAGCCCTTGGAGAAAAAAAAGATGGGAAAAAAAGAAAAAGTAGGGCTTATTTGTTGTATCCAATAATAAATATATCTTAAATATAGGACATATGACAGTGTGACAGGCTCTTTAAACAGCTTGGTCAGCTCCAATTCAATCAAGCTCACCGTGACAAGGTGCAAATTGATCCCTTCACAGTTAACTCTCTTGTCCTAACACTAAAAAAGTCAGCAACAGCAAACTCCAAGATGTCAAGATTGCTTTAAAACTGCAGTTAACACAAACACTTCCAGATAGAAAGACAGGCAGATCCCACATCTCCTGAGCAATTCTGGTTTTCCCATTCCAGACATCCCAGGGCACCATCTGCTTCAGAGCCAACCTGTTGTCTCATGTACTACCACAGTCTCAACAATGCTACACTCTGGGAACTTTGTCCTCTCTTCCTTCAATATGTGTCACTTCATAAAGCTTCAGAATTTTCCTGTCCACTCAGATGCTGATCTTTTCAACTGCAAAGGTCGAAATGTAAAAAGTACGACTGAAGCGCTTCCCATAAAATTGTCTGCTATACTAATTTTCCAACAACTGGCAAAGACTCATCCATTGCTGTTGTTTTGAGGGACACTCCTTTAGTTGATTATTTTTATAGAAACACGAATGTGAGTTTTGGTGGTTTGTTGCTTGGCAACAGATTTAGCAGCACTGTGCCTAGAATTCACCTAGACAATTATTTCCCAGACTCAGATATATGTGTTCTATATAAAAAAGAATATTTAAACATTTTCTATTTCAATGAAAAACTGAATTGCAGTTAACATAGAGCATGTTCTAAATGTTTGTATTAGTTCTCAGTATACTAAGTACTTCCATTAGAATGGCAAATGTTTGCTACTTACCTTAATTTCCAATATATATACACTGAGATGTATCAGACGTAGTTCAGTTCAAGAGGCTGTTTTCATCCTGAAAAATGTTCAATAACAATAGTATAATGTATTACACAATTGCTATATTTCCTCCAAACTGTCATACATTGTTTTACTATGGTGGGCATAGATATGCCTGAAATTAACCCATAATAATAGGCACACTTGGACTGAACCCATACTTCAGTCATGTTGGAGTTATTTAGAGGAAGGACATGTTTGAAATCCCTAAGCTCCTGCTAGCTTGACTTGGCACCTGCTACTGCGTTCCACAGTAGAATAAAGATCAAATTTGATGGACAAGTGCTTAACAGTCCTTCATCCTCCACTGATCTGCAAATTGATTAAATCAAAAGATGAGTAAAATGACAATTTCTCCATATGCTAACATAGAGCTTCCCCTCTGCAGAGTGCATTACTATCTACCAGGACATATTCAGCTTATGTGAGCACAATGTTACACCACATTCATGTTTCTCAGAAATCCACACAAGAATTATTGGAGACACAGTAGGTGTTATAATATTTGCAAACAGTGAAAAGACATGCAATCCAAATAGCAAAAATCACACCTAAACGTAAAACATGTCTCATTATAGAGATCTGACCTTGTTCCACTTCTGGAGTAGTTTAACAGTAGTGTGGCTAAAGTCATTGAGTGGTATGGATGTATATCTGGTGCGATATTAGTTTCAGACATAAGTCTGTGTTGAATGTTGATAACTATTTTAGAGTTTTCAGTGCTCCAAGGCTAGAAAAAGAAAGATATAGAAAGGGTTTGCATTTAATGAACAGACTTAAAACCTGGGGATGGAGTGCCAAATGATGGTAATCAATGCATGTATGAGTGGGTAGGGTAGTCACAGTGCAGACAAGTGGCATAGTTTACACAGGATGCACAGAATTGCTGAAAGAAAATGCCAAGACTTCAGACTGCTCTGGTGTGTTCACATCTGTCTGGGTACTAACAGTTTTGCCTGTCATGGATGATTGGTTAGGCTGCTTAAAGAATTGTCATCAAAGCTATTGGCAAAAATCAGGGTTTAATTTGTGAAAGTGCAATTTTAACAGAGTTCATGAAGCATACATAGAAAAGTCAGCTAGGAATCAATTTAGAATGATATACACATAGACCAGGAATGCAAAAGGGTAAGAGTGCAAAGGATATGGATACAAAATGATAAGAGGCCAAAAGGGCCTAGCGGCAATTAATCATTGACTAATTTAACATTTGTACAGTTATTCAGTAAGATTTGCTGCAATTAAAACAGTGACTTAGTAATGGATTCAGGTTAACAACAGTCATACCATACTAATTCACACAAGGGTCACAGGCGAAGAGTTGTATACATCTATATGTTTAAAGGAACCTATCAAAAATTCCCCTCAGGTTCAAATACTCACATCAAATCCCCTGACATTTGTCAATGTGCATGGGTTACACCTTGAGGAATATGTGTCTTTTGGGGCACTATCAACTCAGACCTCATGCTCAGTGATCATCTTGGAGATCTGGTGAGCTCCAAGAGGCATCCCACTGCAAAGGAGCTGCTGGTGCAGCTGCTGCATCCTGGGAGAACTTGGAAGGCCTCACTTAGGACTACTGTTCATGCAGTCATACAATGACTTGCTTTAGTCATTATTCCTGTTCATAACCCAGGGTATTATCTTCTGGACATTGTTTTCCCAAAAATGATGCACTGTTCCCCTGGGGCCATGATTCTTTTTCTTTTTTTAAAGCTCTCATAACAGTAGTACAATTTCAGTTGGGTTACAATTCATGTAAGAAAATTCTTAACTTTGCGAAATTAACAGTTTTAGGAAATTCCTCCTGGCACTCACTGGTAGAAAACAAAATGTGGCCTGTGGCAGCAAAAAATCTTGTGATTCAATAATTGATTGAAAATGAAGGTACTGTTTTCCATGCCATCTTTATTTTAAAAAGAAAGTTTAGATTTGTTATCTGCATAGCTTTGCTATTATAAAATACAAAATTTAAGGGTGTATACCTCTTACATGGATTTTTTCATGCTCTTTGAAATCTTAGGCAGGTGCTTACTCATAGAGACTCACTGGGTTCCAACATGCAAATTTGCAAGAACACATTTTGTAAATTGTGTCAAATCCTATGTATTCATGGTTGCTGAGTAATCACAGTATCTATGGGATTTTGCTTACCATGCAGTAAGGTACATGCTGAAAGCATTTTTTATTATGATGGGATTTTTTGATAATAGATTTCCAGATAAACTTATAATACAGTTAGAATATTTGCTACATTTTGAAGCAAAATCTATTTCTGAAGTGATCTGACAAGAAGTCTATGATAAATATTATTCAGTAAACATTATTAATGGCTTGACTTTGCACACATCATCTCAAAACAAATTTTTTTTTAATAACTTGAAATAGTTACAGAAATTAAAAAATAGTACATTGATATGAATGGGAAAAATAAAAAATTCTATATTATTCAGTGGTACTCAAATTGTAATGAAGGACTGCTATAGGCAAGTGTGATAGAAAGATTTTATCTGGTATAACTTCATTTATTCTAACACACACCAGTAATCTAAATGTAGTTTCTTGCTATTTACACTGTATGATATCAGCCTTTCCTTTTTTTCTGCATCAGGTTTGTACCAGAAGTACACATTTTCACTTTTGTTTTCTTTTTCTTCTTCTTTTTTCCATCTTTTTTTTTTTTTTTTTCCATCTTTGGGACATTAACTTACTTTGTGTAAGGCGATATTTTGGGTTCGGAAAAATTTTAGCTCTCCAAGTAGTTGATTTTAATTTTTATGCAATCATTCCCATTACTATGTCAGTATAGAAAAGGAAAGGCTAATCTAATACTCATTTTAGCAAGCTATTCCAGCAAGCAGAAGGCACAAGTTGGGGCTGTATCGCTGCCTTCTGTCCTCAATCCATTTTCAGCCTTCCTAAGATCTCGAGATCAAACACTAGATGTGTAATCCTGTGGCACTCTATGTTCCTAAGACTCACAGCAATTGTAAACCTGCATTTCTAGCAGCCTTTTGTGCAAGGTTACCCATGATTGAAACAGTCTGTTATTACTTCACTTAACCAAAGAAGAATTATACACTAGTCTAGTCTAATGACAGTCTAATACAGCACTGTCTGTATTAGCTTGGTGTAAATATATAGTGTAATGTGTATATATAACAAGTTTAATATCAGTGCTCTACAAAGCTTTGCCTGTTTGTGCTGGGACTTCAGTCAAATTGTCATCATTTTTCCCTTTTCTCCTGTCTTCTCATGAATATAATTCTTCAGACATCATAAAACATTCATCTGGATTTAATACACTGTCGAAGACCCATTTCAGAAAGATAAGTTAATCTACAACTTTGCAAATTTGATCTTTCTCATTTAGCTGTGTGTGCACACAAGGTGCAATACGAAGGGTCCATCAGTTAAAACTGGCAGAACCAGTGACCAACAATTTAGTTTTCTTTTTTCTTTAAAAATATCTGTGTGCTCTTAATAATTATGGGGAATAGATTTCTAACTTGAGTATTTTCTAATACAAAGAGACAAAATATTGTCATGAGCACAAAAATGTGAAGTTCTAGATAATCTAGCGCAAAAATAGTGAAACAGGTGTCTTTTTGACATCCTGTACCCAGTTGACTGCTTCTGCCTACAAGCAACATTGTATGCTAACCATGATATGCCTTCTGTAAAATACTAATCCCTAGAGTGAGATGTGCACCGTAAAAAGTGGCATCTTAAACCTACACACTGTTACGACTTTTTCTTGTACTTTTGAAATGTCACTGTGAGATGAAAGTCAAATCTACCCTACCCAGAACAAAAGTATATTCTACTGGGTTTGCATTACTGAGGGAAATAAACTGTACTATATAAACTTATTTTTCCTTTCAGTAATCATTCTCTCTTATTATTTCCATATTTTAGGAAATAACAATAGCAGGGGATGAAAAAAACTACTGTCCTATAGTGACATATATATTCCTTCATGTCTCTGCTTGCTTGCTTGCTTCTAAGCCCTAGTACCAGTAGGTCTGTAGTTCCCATGGGAGGAACTGTTTAATGGCAACCAGAATTTTCTTTCCATTACTTTTGATTCTAAAGTTACAATTCACATTCATCTTTTTTACTTTCTTTGTCAAACAGCTAGAGTTAGGCACAGGTAAAATAGAACACCACTTAGTATGCTGCAACAGCTTCTCCTAAAAGTTTTCAAACAAGGTGCATTTGTAGGTAAGTAAATAGATTTATAGGAAGTAAATTGGCCCATGTGGGCCTGGATATATACACATGTATGCAGAAAGAATATTCCCATTACTGTAGGAATGCATGATCGACAACATATTTATCTTACGATCTTGTGTAAATGTTCAGAGTAACAGTAATTGCAAAGATACAGGTACTCATATATTTAGGGCACAGAAGTCAGGCTGTTCATCATTTGTCTATGTTGCAGAATGCATTTTGCATCCCTCTTATACAGGACACCCCCTGCTCCCAGAAAAATAATTTTAAAAAAGCAACTGAACAAAAAACAACATAACAAAACAACCAAAAAATTGCTCTTGGAATTTTAAAAGTTATTTTTCACTTCACAAATTGAATCTGTCAAAAATTTTGTTGGTACAAGAAAATAAGATCTAAGAAAACCTTGGTGCATAATTCTGTCCTCCATTGGCCAAACTTGTAATTAAATTTGCTTTTGTGCTCAATCTGAAACAAGGTGTTGTTGGGGTCCCCTTTCTCATCCTCCCTACCCAGCTCTTCCTACCCTGAGCCCAAGCCCAGGCTGTGTCCCAGCACCCTGCACTTATGCCATCCCTCCCCTTGCCGTCTCGAAGATGTCCAGGGTGGTTAGAATTCATCAGGTCACACCTCTGCCTGTCAGGACACAGCACGTCCTTTGCCCTACTTCAGCCCATTGCTTCATTCATCTGCACAGAGCCTGGCAATGGGCTGGCCTCGTTAGATGCAAATAACCACAGCCAGCCTAAACAAGCTGGCTATTTCCTTCCCACTTACCTGTCACATCCCTTTGGCTTATGCTAAACTAGTCAGTGCCGTTATTAACCCCAATCCAGGCCATGGTAGAGAAGAAAGCACTACCTGCACGCATGTGCACAGGTGCGTGTGGGCACATGTGGACATGGAGTCCAATAAGGCCTTCTGGTTCTGAACTGAGAATGGTAAAAACTAGGCTATGTCCACAGCTCCTGCCTCTCCCACTTCTCCTTTCTCCCTTTCCTTTCTCCACAGTACATTGCCTTCTGAAATTCCTCCTCACCCAGGTCTACTCTGTTTTCAACCTCTCCCACTGCTTTTCCAGTGTTTCCCTCATTTTCCTAATGTGAAGGTTTGACTTGTTCTACTCCTTCCCCTCCCTTGGTCTGACATCATGCTTTTTTCACTGCACTTCTTTCCTTCAACCTGACCCACTTAGCCTGCCAACCTCCCTGTCATGACCAGCTCTCTCCTTCCACCTCTACTTCTCATGTTGCTTCCCTAGCTTTTACTGCCACTCTTTTCTCTGCACAGCCTGAATCTAAAACAGGAATATCCATTGAAAAGGTGAAGTCTCTCCTGGCAAGCCCTACAGTCTCAGTTGCAACCACAGAAAACACACTCCTGTAGTTCTCTTTGCATCCCACAGGCTCCCACCCCCATCTCGGCTTCTGGAGAGAGGAGCAAGGAGCCTTCAGGCACAGAAACATGGGATTGTTGGCCTGAGATTTCTCCTGGGCCTGGGGAATAAAGGTACCCTTCTAAACATGGCATTACACACAGTATGTGTACACCTGAAAATTGACTCATTTCTTAATTACTGGCCGCTGCAGTTTCATCATAGGCTGTGCTATGAAACGCAACATAGAATCTACTGGTAACTGCAGCATGAGAGCAGAACCAGGACAGAAGTGTATGCTGAAGTATTTTCTAACAAGCATCAAGAATCTGACATCAGCACAATATAGGATTGCTTCTATTTCTCTGGTGTTTTTGCAGGACCTCTTTGCTTTTTGTTGGAAATGAAGGGCAAATCTTTTCTCAGGCCCTTCTCCTCCCCTGCTTTTCAGTCTAACTGTATTTGCACCTCCTCCCCCTCCTGCCTTTTTCTTCTGCTTTCTTCATCCCCTTTAAGTTGTAATTCAATCTCTTCCAACTCATGATCTCTTTTCTTTTTTTTTGGCACTCCCTCCACCCTCTCTCTCATTAGTTTAACTTGAGTTAATTAGGAATAGTAGGCAGCCCTCAATCTGTTATGTGTTAAACAGAACAAGGCAAAACAGAAGCACAGACACAACTACGTGATTTCATTGTCTAAGGGAGACAGAAAACCAGTGGGGATTCTCTTATCTAAACTAACATCTTCCAAATGGTTAATCTAACTGGTTTTAAAAAGTTCTACAAATAAAGATCTGGGATAACAATCTTTCCCTCTTTCCTTTTCTTCCTTTTCTACTTTTTCTTCTTTTTGGTTTGTTTTTTTTTCCTTTTTTTTTTCCATTTCATCATTGGCAAGAATGAGTGAATTGGATTGACATGGAGGTGATAGAGGAAGAGAAATAGTCTACACGTCAAAATGACAATGTATATTACATGGTTAACAGAATGAGTGGTACGTGCAATGGCTGCGGGCATTTTCATCTGCTGTGTTGTACAATAAGCTCCTTTTTTTTCCCAAGTATCATCAAGATCACTCCCAGTTCAATGCAGTTTAAGTGTTTGCTTGAAGGATCTCTTTCTAAGAGTATATCACTTGATAAATGCAGAACTGAAGTAAAAATCGAAGTATTCACTTGTTGCTATTACCGAATTATGTATATATAGAGGTCATGCCTGGTATTCTGATTGTAGTGGTGATCACAGACCTTAGGGCAGACTGTGCTGTGGAAGTGAAATTTAAGAGATCTAAGAAATCAAGCCCTGATTCTAAAGGTAAGGCCTTGCATTTTTGACTGACTACATATGGTAACTCTTTGGATGATATGCATGCTCAGGAAACACAGGTGTAACTGTGGAACTAATACTATAATACATGCCTGCATTAAATTTATATATGTCTGTGAATGCTTGTCTGTTTATATATGTGTATGCAAATATGCAAATACATGAAGTTTAAATCTTCAAATATGATTGTGTAAGATTCATGAACCATTGACAGCCATATTTATGGCAATTGTTACATAAAATTGCTAATTTTGTATGTATGTGCCTGCATGCATATGAAGTTGTGTGGCGGTAATTATGTAAATAATTTATCTATTAATTAGCAGTGCTAATGCACTAATGCTTTGAAAATAAACAAATTCCAGTAGTCCTTCTGAAATCTGATATCCAGGATATAGAGTGAAAAATCTATTGGAAAAATGGGAAGAGAGACATTGAAAGCACTGTGATCAAAATGTCATTATATGTCTCAAGAAAAATTAATTTCCTTTCTGCCACAAACATCTCTTTATGACAGAGAAGACATCAGACTAATGGGACACAAAAGGAATGCCTAATGAATGACAAATGAGAATCTTGATAACCAGAACATACAAGAGTGCTAATGCATTGAAGAAGAAAATAACCCTTCAAAAAGATATCCTTGGCTGTTTTATTGGGGTTGTGAGGAATTTCTAGCTGGGCATAGTTAACATGAAACCAAATAAGGAAATATTGCAAGAAGTTTAGTAGATTTTTGCTGTTTATTTTTCATACATAATTGGTACGATTATGTGCAAACTGCATTAGATCCAGTAAGGAGATAGCTTTGGCCATTATAATGTTCCTCTGATATTTGTTTTTCTATAGCAATGCAAAAATGTATTGATTAGTGTTGGATTGTTTTACATAACAGATTAATAATGGTTGTTTTATGGGGCTTTTTCCCCATGGAATTAACAGGGTTTACACCCTATTTCAGTATAACATATAATTGTTTAATTTGCACAACCTTTTTCTTTCTACAAGTGTTTTAGATCACAATGTGAGAGTGACATAAGAAAAAGATATAAATGTGTAATTTAATAAAAATCCAGGACCTTATAAATCTCTATACTAGATGATATTAATAATTTTATGCAGTGATGACATTAGTAATTTTATGAAGTTTTGACATCTGAGAGTATATCAATTCCAGTGTCACATGGAAGCCAAAAAATATGTGTGAACTCACATAAATACATTGTTTAGTCAGAAAGTAAACAGTGGGAGAAAATAGACTAAATTAATCTAACATCTATCAAACAGATATCTACAAAGTGCATAACTTTAAAAAGGCAGGAAATAATTGCCACTTTATCACACATATAATAAACACACTGGTGTTTTCGTCAAGAATAAATGTATTTATCCTCCCACATGCAGCAGATTAGAACCATGGTTCCTATAATTTTTGTTGCTTTGCCCACATTAAAATTATGTGCAAGTCTGAAATTGTTCCATGCCTGAAATAACACACTTTTCCATGCAAGTACACAAAAAACCACTGCCTCCCATCAACATACAAATTGGTATTGCAGGAACAGGAGAAAGATAGTGCTGTGGTTTGAGAAGAAGCATTTTAATATGTAATAAATCAGGGCAAATATTTGTCACGTGCTGAGTGAAATGACTAGAAGATTGTTGTGTAATGCAAAGCAGAGTCGACAGTCCTGAGTGTTCTCAATTCACTATTATCAATGAAATTCAGTTCGCACAGAATTTCAACTGCAAGCTCAGTTTCAGCCATACCCCATATGACTGTGAAATATTCAGAATGCAGGATGAGATCATAAACAGCGACAGAATCAAGAGAAAACTAACTTCTAAAATGCACATATAATGCATATGTGGCTGTGTCTTGTGGGTGTTACTGGCACACAGCTCTTCATACATGTGGTCACCTAACCCAAAATATTACAAAAGCATAAATCCAATAATTTTATAAATTATCCTTTTAGAAGCACTGCTTTACTGGACAAAAAAATCTTGATATTTAAAACTGCTGTAAATCATTTTGGTGTGATAACAATTTATCATGTGCTGTCAATTTTTGTGTTTGCATAGTAGTTGATTTTGCCTTATTCTTGAGACATACAGAAATAATATACCTGTACAACAAAACAGTGGTATTCTGACAAATTTGGATTTGATATAGTGTTAAAATTCACCTCAGAATTAATACTCAGACTAAGAAATTTGTAAAAAAATCATTCCTTATATGTTTAGAAAGATTGCTAAAAGAATATATAAAAGCTGATACTGCTAGCTAGACCAAAAAAAAAAAATCCAGTAAGATAGAAAAGAGGTACTGAAAGTGTAAAGGCAATAAAGCTCATAATGCTTGAGGTGTATCAGTGGAATTTGTGAACTCAAAGAATTTGTTTAGGCTAAATATAGGAGAATGTTAACTATGATCAGACTCATCTTGTGCTCACGAGCATGCAGATTAATGGGATTGCTAATGCGCTCAGAAGCCAAGTTTCAGTAGAAAAAATCATGATTAATAAGCTTTAGTCTGTTATTAGGGATGTTTGGGAAAGATGTAGATAGCCAGTACTTGCTGCATACAGAAATATTTGCACCTTCAAAAGCAAAAATTGTATACACTTTTTCCCATCTTTTATCCAGAGATATTTGAATTCTTTTATATTTTAATCCTGGAGAGAGATAGCTGAAATTATTAGGACAGAAATCAGAGCTATTCTTACTGTAGTGGAGTCACCCACCCAAAATATCCTTTCCTTTTCTTGAAACCTGACTATCCCTTTTCACAAATGCTCCCTTTTTAATCCACTGCATGGCATTACATAGACTCAAGTTCCTGCAAATACTCACCATCCAGCAAAGTACTTTGTGTCATTAATATTCATGCTGAATTTTCCATATTGGCTGCACAACTGCAGTCACAAACCTATTTGACAAAATATCATTACATAATAGTCCGGTTAGTACCTTTTCATGGTTGTTAGAATATTGCTTAAGCCTGAATTTGTGTAAATGAATTTAATTTGTCTTGTTTTCTAACTTCCATTACCATTAATAATTAAGCCAAAATTAATAAAGAAAGTTCAGATACCTAAGAAGTACCATCTTTTTAGATCAAAGCAAGTACACTTTCCTATTTTCTTGTCAGGTCTGTAGAAAAAGGAAAAAGAACTCACAAAATTTTTATTTGGAGATATTTGTGAAGTTCATTCTTGCAGTTGCCACAGAGGTAGTGTGGCCATTTCTCTCTACTCTCATTAACACACAAACACAAAAATAAATTAGTCAATTTGATGTTGACTTCTATTTAAATGCATTATTTTTATAACACTAAAAGAGGACAAGATATTACTGTCTAACAGAATGAAATGTCCATATTAATTTGCTTTACATGCCATCACAAAGATAAGAAAATGAAAAATAAATAATGAGAATAATATTGTGAAAACAACTTGTGCACTTTGTCTTTCAGAATTTCCATCCAAAAACTGGTGTCTGTGACTAAATATTTTTAATTGTACTAGGTGAACTGAAAATTCTACAAACACTGAACATTTCTGAACTGTGAGTACTAAATGTATTGACTAATTCCCTCCCATACTATGACAACCTAATAGTTCCCTTGGACTTAATATGAACTTACATGACTTTTTTAACTAGATAAACCTGCTCTCATCTTACAATTGTTCTTCCTCTTCATTGCAAATTACAGCACTTGAATCTCATGCAATTTCTCCTCAAAGAACAGATATTCTATAGTTTTTCTAAGAATGATCCTGAATTGAAGCAGATTTTTCTTTGCTTTTTGCAGAAATAAGAGTGTATATACTTCTACCATTAATTATGTGTCCTTGTCAATGTAGGACATTTGCAAATGAATGAATAAATAGGTTTGTGTTTCTAAGAACTTATAATGCTTGAAGATATTAGACATATATTGTACAGGTACTACACAATTATTTTAAGTACTTTAGTAGTAGTAGTAGTTGATTTCTAACAAGAAATAAGCTATATAAATTTTCCTGGCAAACTGAAGGCTGAAAGTCTTGTGGAAAACAGACAACTAAGTGTATGGATTCATAGATGGTTTACTCCATCCTGATACTGCAGTTTCGCCAGTGCAACAGTTATTTTTGAGAGAATAAGATAGAACATATTCTAGTGCACAGGTTATCTAGCGGACAGTTTTAGTACTTGTAGTGTAGTGCTGTTATTTAAAAAAAAACATAATGTAGGGAAGAGCTATGAAAGAGAAGTTAAAGTGTTAGAAAAGAGATTGAGAGCCCTTGTATGCCCTTAACTACTGTGATTAACTGATTAGAGTACAATGAAAGAAAACTGTTTTTAAAAACATTTACTGCAGTTCAAAATTCAACTCCCATCAACTGACAAATTTTATGGCAGCTTTGGGAACATTGCTGTTCAAAAGGCAAACCACAGAGGTATGTGAATGCTCTGCAAATGCTTGGCTCTCACTGAAGTGGTAAAAAGAGGTATTGGCCATCCTTAACCTATAATGGGAAAATACTCGGAGTTCAAACTATGAATCCAAAGTTTCCTATTGAGGTCTTTCCTAACAGGTTTGCTTACATTCTCTCAACTTTTTTCATTATACAATTCTCTTTTATTCTATTTCATATCTTAGCCCACAGTAGCTGAATCACTGTTTCATCAAAACTTTATTTATTTTCATTAGTGTTCAAAGGTTTTGCTTGTACGTAGTTTGGCATTCTCTCCTTTCTCTACTGCATCTCCCTTCAATCTATCTCCTTTTTTACATTCTGGATAGGTAAAAATTTTCAGACTTGCTTATGTTGAATTAATACAAAATGAGACATCAGAATTTTACTCAGTTTTGAGATTAAATTGTAAATCTCCCCTGGCAATGATAGGAAAGGATTTATTTTTATGCAAACCTTATCCTGAGCAAAACAACTATGAATTTATGCTGATTGTGAAGAACCAGATACTGTCTCTCAGTGTCTGCAAAACCTCTGTGTCAGTGGAGTTTGGCAAGATAACTAAACAAAAAAAGAATAGCAGGAGCTTAATCAAGCCAAATTTATTATTTTAGCTATATGGCTCTTATTTTTCAGTGAAAAATAATAAGGAATAAATAATAATTCTACTTTCAACCACTGTCTCCTAGCTTTGACTTTTTTTGCCTCTGCTTTCTCCAGAATGTGCTGATCATACAGGTAAATTTCAGTTTATTACTATAATTATCACCCCAGACGACAGCCTTGAGTTATCACCCAGGCTATGTATAATTCAAAGACATTTTTCAGCACTTAGTATAATTATCATGCATAAAACCTAATATTTTGACTTTCAACCACTGTCTCCTAGCTTTGACTTTTTTTGCCTCTGCTTTCTCCAGAATGTGCTGATCATACAGGTAAATTTCAGTTTATTACTATAATTATCACCCCAGACGACAGCCTTGAGTTATCACCCAGGCTATGTATAATTCAAAGACATTTTTCAGCACTTAGTATAATTATCATGCATAAAACCTAATATTTTGACTACCAAAGCATTAGTATTTGACA
>NW_008666787.1:0-14415 GCF_000695815.1 Acanthisitta chloris | reverse complement strand
ATGTTGGAAAATGCATGAAAATGTTATAAACATGTACTTATTTTTCTTAGGAATAAGAAACCTTGATGTTCTCAGCTCTTATATTTTTTTTGCACAAAGTGATAAAAATAAGGATTTTAAATTATACTGATGTCTAGTAAATAGTGTAATGAAACAAAATAGATCTCATTCTATTATAAAACTTTAAAAATATATTAAACTACTCAGAATTTGATTTAGAAGTCTGAACTTGTTTGTTTTCTTGGCACACTTTGGCAGCAGCATCCAGATGAAGTTACACACAAATCATGGGAAAAAAATAAAGAGGTTTATTTACATTCTGAATCATATAGATCACCAA
This sequence comes from Acanthisitta chloris, assembly GCF_000695815.1. NCBI lineage: Eukaryota > Metazoa > Chordata > Aves > Passeriformes > Acanthisittidae > Acanthisitta > Acanthisitta chloris. The sequence continues at coordinate 14,075 of NW_008666787.1, read as the reverse complement.
GGGCCTTGATCCACAGATGATCAGAGCATTAGCCTAATGTTACATGATATTGAACAAGATGAAAAGCAATCTGAGAAAGAATATTTTGATGTGTTTATGGAGAGAAGTGAAATACACCCCATATGTCTGGGGTAGAAAACCCAAACAAAGTGTTGCTTCTGTTTTCTTAGAAATTCTGTAACAGTCAGGAAATAGTTACAGGCATTTATTTTCCTCAAAATTACAACAAATTAGTAAAGTACTGTTAGATTTTAGTGGACTACAATATTCCCAGTTCAAACATTCTTGCCCCTTAGAGAAAGAATTTGCCTTCTTTTTCCAGTCTTCTTCTTAGAAAAGACATGAAACCTATTGAAACAGTCCCAAAAATTGGATCCAGTTCTATCTGTATCTGCAATAATCTGCATATATATACAAATGCACACACATGTAGCACATCCACAAAACAGTCTTCTAGTTTTAGATGAAGAGTAAATAATGTCACATACTACATGCAGGGATGTGGTTTTCACTGTAAGTTTTCATTGCAGTCCTTCCCCATGATTTACCATTGCTGGGTTTCGTTTGTAAATCTACTGGCTAGCACATTTCTGTAACAAAGCACAAGATTAGTTACTAAAGCGTATGTTATTTATCTGACTTCCTGTACAAGGATATTTTCATCAATTTTCCATCCTGAATTCAAGGGATCTTAGAGAAATTCCTAATATACCTCAAATTTGTCAGAAAACATTCCATTTTAAATGTGAATATTTAATTAAATTATATACAGGATTTAAAACTATTCTTTCATAAGATTTGCAAGACAATGGAAAAGCTCTTGACAGCATTCAGTGGTAGTTAGACTAATCACATAGTCTCTTAAAAATCATAGTCAAGTGTTTTATCTCTTAATTCTCAATCATGAGTAATGCTAATGAGTAGCATATGTAGTCGTCAATACATCTGCCAATAAACACACGGGAGTTAGATTATAATCATAAAAAAGTACAGAAAAATGAGAATTACAAATAGCAAGCTAATGTGGTCTACTAACTATATTCAAATTTGAAATTAAGATTTAAACTACAGGGTGGGGGATAATGTCAGCCTTACTAATTACCTTAAACAGAGAGTAGATTACATCAGCTGGAAAACAGGGACTTTTCATAACGTGCTGCTAAAGTTTTCTTCTATATTGAAGTTTTAATTCTGAGTCCTAGCCTGTCAGATCACAGATCCACAGACCTACAATCTGGTTAAAGTTCACTTTTCATTAAAAACACCAATTTCTGACAGCATCCACAAAAACCTCCCTGAAATCTGCAAACAAAACCAGGTCGTGTTTCATGCTATTTGTTTGTCAAAAGTAAACTACATAGTTGGGAAACAGAGGAGACGTAAATCCATCAAAATCCTCCACTGACATGACAATACAAGGAAAGTACTTGAGTGTCACGGTCAGTTTGAAAATGTTGCATTATGAATCACTGTGCCAAGCTGGATTTTTTCTAATAAGTCATAAGGAAATTAAGGAGTATGCATTCATAAAATTATTTTTAAATAGCAAAGAAAGAGGTACATATTAAATAAACCTGTGATTTTTTTTTTCCTTTTACCTGTACAGTAACTTTTTTAGATGCTTTTCAAAATCTTAAAAGTAGAAAAAGGGTTATTTTCAAGTGTGAGGCATTCCTAACTGAAAAACAGAATTACTACATACAAGCTTAAAAAGCACACATAACCATTATGTAAAATCAGTTTAGGCTGTCTAAAACTTGACTTTGAAATAAAGCTTCATGGAGGAAATTATGAAAATTACTTGGCAGTAATTGTTGCTAATAATGAAGGATAATAACTAGTGTTGGGTCTGATTCTGATCTAACCCTGGCCAGTTTTGCCCTTGCATGTACTCTATTGATTTGCACCAGATTATTCATGAAGTTCACTGATAAGAGTTTTTATCTGTGACCTGTGGAATAAAATTTCCTTCCTTATTCGCAATCAATTATTTGAGGAACCTTCAAACATTTTAATTACTTATTACTTGCTCTCTCATTTGAAATAGATATTGGAAAAATAAAAGTTTAGAAAAAGTTAGTGTAGATTTTAACAGGAAAAACAGGAATAAATTTGTTCTGACTCACAAACATATATTCTAAATATAAGTCATTCTATACTTCCACGACTGAAACTATAGTCGACAAAACTGAACATTGTTGTGATAATACTATTCTAATAAGAGTTCTCATTTTCATAGCTCAGATATTCTGTCCAGTTTTCTCAAAGCATTATTGCAAAAGAACTATAAATTTTCATCAACTTTCAGCAAATAGCTAGTAAAGCAACAGACCCTCATTAATGTTTTAATTAATGTCCTGTTGATATGAAATCTAGTTTAACCTGAGTGAAAAACTTGTACTTTCATCAGTTACTAAGTTATGAATGGACTGTTTCTATGACCTTACTTGCAAATATTTCATGCAATAACTGAATAATATATAGGAATTAGAAGACTAGGAAAAATTCTATTGATATAAGTAAAACACAATTGCTTATGTTCCATATTTTAGGGCAAGTGTAGATACAGGTCTTTACTAGTCAGTTATATTGTTTCATAGGCCTTATCCTAGTTTTCTGAGAATTGCCTTCTCCAGAAATGCAGATACATTTTTGATGCATCAAACTGTAATAAGTTCTTTTATTTGTTAGTGTTTTATTGCCTTCTTCACAGAAACTGTTATTCCTTTTACTTTTGTTTGATTTTTTTTAATGATAAACTGAAGAAGAGAACAAAACAATTACAGTCATTTCAGTTTAAGGAAGTAAAATACACTGCATATTACCAAATGTTCCTGCAACTTTTAGTTAATGTTGGAGTGATGAAATAGATAGCCTTCTAGTTCGTATTACAAAGTATTTTACTTCCTGTGGCTGAAAAAGGTTCTATAACTAAATGTTTTTTAAAACTGGGAAAAATTTCTGAGCCTACGCTCTCTAGAGAACTCTTATTAGAATAGAGAAAATAAATAAGAGAAAATGAAATAGAGAAAATAAAGAGAAAATAAAATAGAGAAAATGAGAACTCTTATTAGAATAGTATTATCACAACAATGTTCAGTTTTGTCGACTATAGTTTCAGTCGTGGAAGTATAGAATGACTTATATTTAGAATATATGTTTGTGAGTCAGAACAAATTTATTCCTGTTTTTCCTGTTAAAATCTACACTAACTTTTTCTAAACTTTTATTTTTCCAATATCTATTTCAAATGAGAGAGCAAGTAATAAGTAATTAAAATGTTTGAAGGTTCCTCAAATAATTGATTGCGAATAAGGAAGGAAATTTTATTCCACAGGTCACAGATAAAAACTCTTATCAGTGAACTTCATGAATAATCTGGTGCAAATCAATAGAGTACATGCAAGGGCAAAACTGGCCAGGGTTAGATCAGAATAAGCGTAGGCTCATTGTCCCACAATATATCCAGTTCCTTTTCTTTTTTTCTTTGATGATTTTATTATTGCATTTTAGCAATTATTTTATGTGAAACTTGTCCTACATGCAAAAATAAAACATCTTTTTCTAAAATCACTACACATTTTGAAACATGCAACACAGACTACAATGAGTAGCTGTCCCAACAACAGAAGGAGAAATAAGTATTTTAAAATGTGTTTATTATCATATAATCATAGAATGGTTTGGGATGGAAGGGACCTTAAATATCATCTAGTCTAAAACTCCCTGCAATGGACAGGGACATCTTCCACTAGGCCAGGTTGCACAGAGCCTTATCCAGCCTGGTCTTGAACACTTCCAGGAGCAGGGCATCCACAAATACTCTGGGCAACCCTATTCCAGTGCCTAATCACCCTCATAGGGAAAAATTTCTTCTTAATATCTAATCTCAACCTGCCCCCTTTCAGTTAGAGCTATTACTTCTTGTCCTGTCACTACATATCCTCATAAAAAGTTACTCTCCAGTTTTCTCATGGCAGGCTCCCTTTAGGTACTGGAAGACTGCCTGGAGCCTTCTCTCCTCTGAGTTGAACAACCTCAATTCTCTCTGCCTGTCTCCATAGGAGAGGTGCTCCAGTCCCCTGAGCATCTTGTTCCAACAGGCCTAGGTCCTTCTTATGCTGGGAGGCTCAGAGTTGGATGCCATACTCCTGGTAGGATGTCATGAGAGCAGAGTAAAGGGGCAGAATCACATTCCTTGACCTGCTGGCCTCATTTCCATCTGTGCAGCCCAAGATACTATTAATTTTCTAGTCTGCCAGTGCACATTTCCAAGACTGTTGACCTTCTCACCTACCAACATTCCCAAGTCTTTCTGCCCAGGACAGCTCTCAGTCATTTCTCTGCCCACTACTCAGCCTGAACTTGAGCTTTGGATGGCCCAGATCTAGGTACAGGACCTTGCACTTGGTCTATTGAATTTCTTGAGGTTTGCACAAGTCCACCTCTCAAGCCTGTCAAAGTCCCTCTGGATGGCATCCCTTCCCTCCAGCATATCAAAGGCACCACACAGCTTGGGGCCATCAGCAAATTTGCTGAGGATGCACTCAATCCCACAGTCCATGTTGCCAACAAAGATGTTAAGCAGTACTGATCTCAATACTTTATTTACTCCAGAGCAATATAACAGTTAAGAAATGACAGCTAGGAAGACATCTTCCTGTGGTGGGGAAAAAAAATTTCAATTGAAAGCCATCTCACATGCCAGAACATATCTCTAATAAAGTATTTGTATCAGATGCATAGACTTCCTTTATAGCCACCAACAATTATTTTTCACCTATGGGGTACTGTTCAGGTTAGGATACTGAGCTACTTTAGACACTTACTTTGGAGTGAGTGGATTTATGCTTCAAAATATTTGTGCTTCTTACCACTGATTTCAGAGAGTTGCTATACACTTAGCTCAGACACAGATAGCTGAGATAATCAGCGTGATGTATATTTGTTGAAGCATGTCCCATTCCATTGGGCTGATCATGATATATCATGCTGTCTCGCACAATCAAAATCAAAGTGGAAATACAGCTGTTTATCTAAAGAAGGTTTCCAACTGGTTTTCTTCAGTAAACTTGATTTATAGAACAACTGGTCCACAGGCTAAGATTAGTGCCCTGGTGCTCAAGGATTATGTGTTATTGCACTGCCGGCCAGGAGTCAGTAGGTATTGTGGACTTTCCACACTGAGACCCAAGTCTTCTTCCTAGGTGCTGTTCTCTCTTGCTTTGTTGTCATACTTTGCTGTCTGTTATGAAAGGATTTATAGTGAAATGGTGATATCATCCTGAATGTTTTTGTGAAGATCACTCAGGTGATCAGCAGTTCTTTGATATGTGTGTATGAAATGAGAAGTTCTTGCTCCACTAGCAAGATGGGGCTCTATGTAAATGAAAAACACATCCGGCTGTAATTACACAGGCACATGTGTCTTGGCACTCAAACTCAAATAAGTAGTTAAGCATCCATCACTCCAGAAGTTCATACCTCAGAAATGTTAAGACTGAATAACTATTAATTGTGCTCAGAGATACCTGTAATTATATAAAAGGAGCACGCAAGGATTATGCTGCAAAAGCTAAATCAATTTTCTCAGTACCCTTGAAAATCTTCTCATTTTTACTTCAGTGCTTCACAATTAGAGTTAGCATAACTTGTGCATCCCACCCCCACTTGGACTCTCAATTTAGATGGGGAAAAGTGGCACAAATTTCACACCAGTTCGGCATGTGTCTGCCTTTCTGCATCACACTAAACAGTGACCGTTGTTTGTGTTCTACTATCATTAATGGTATGTCATAAGAAAGACTAACAAAGTGAATAAAGCATTTCAGAGATAGAGTCCAGTAATGTCACATAGCAAAATGGTTTCCACTTAAAAAATATATTTTGGTGCTTTTTACACTTAGATCTTCCATTCTAATTTAATGCACATTCCTGTCAGTACCAGCAGAGGATCTGTTTGAATCACTGAATATTTCTCTTTCTTAACTGCCTGTGTAAAAAGTGGTTCAGATAGTCAGAATTTTCAGTAACAGTAATATTGTCTCAATGAAGATTTTTTAATTTTTCTTTTTATTATAAGGTTTTATAAATTGTAATTGTGTACTTAAGCACTAAAGACTCAGTCTAAATTCAGCTACCAAATTGCAAATTGAGTATTCTGTGCATTGCCTATTCCAGAGAACTTTGGACAATAGTGCCATGAGACACCATGAAAGATTATTTAACTTAAGTGTTTTGAATTATAGCAACTATGTAGAGGTTATTTAGGTTGTTGTGTCCCCTTTTAGAAGGCATAATTTTTGTGGAATCCAAGGTGTATTTTTTTATAGGTCATCAGATACCAAAGATATTGGAAGATCTGGAACATATTCAGAGTTGTAAATGGCAACCTATCTAGTACAAAATCAGAATTAGATTTCTTTAATAGTCAAATATATGAAAGGAAATGTTTGCTTTCTATAGAAACCTATGGACTGGAATTTCTTACTGCTATGATTACGATTTCAGCTTTATACAAAGAATAAGTCACCTATCTCCTACTGCGGGAAAATGGAACAAAAAAAAGTTTGTGCGTACTTCTGGGGGGAAAATCTCAACTGCTTCTTGCCTTGAGAAAGATCAGAGTAATTTCTGGATAACAGATAATACTATTCCCAGAATAATCTTCTTCTACAATGTAATGTAAATATTTTCATATTAAATGCTGGAAAGGCAATTTCTCTAAGAGAAGATATTTTTCAGACTATATTAGCCGAGCACACACTGACATATAAATGTCAAGTAGATCTCCTGAGCTAACATTTCAGGGAATCTAGGAAAGACCAAGGTATTAGAGGTTGTATTAGTACTTTATTTAGGGACAAGAATCCAGTCACAAGTTTCATCTGGCTGATTCTTATGACACACAGGTTTCATTAACTGGAATGTCAGCTAGCCCAAATAAAAGCTCTGCTTTCACAGAATCACAGAATCAGTCATATTAGAAGGGACCAGAGTGGGTCATCTGCTCCAATCTCTCTGCTCAAGCAGGGTCATCCTAGAGTATATGGCATAGGACTGTGTCATGACAGTACTTGAATATGTCCTGTGAGGGAGAACCCACAACCTCTCTGGGCAACCTGTTCCAGTGCACAGTAAAAACGTTCTTCCTAATAAACAGGTGGAACTTCTGTGCATAAGTTTCTGCCTGTTACCTCTTGTTTTATTGATTTGCACCACTGAGAAGAGCCTGGCTCCATCTTCTTGACATCTCCCTTAACTTTTATACGTTAATGAGGTCCCTTCTCAGTTGTGTCTTCTAGAGATTGAATAAGCCCAGTACCTTCATCATTTCCACTTAAATGAGGTGCTCCAGCCCTTGATCATCTTCACTGCCCTCTGCTGGGCCCACTCCCGGAGATCCATGTACCTATTGTACTGAGGAGCCCACTAATGGACTTCAGACAAGGCCTCACAAGGGCTAAGTAGAGAGGCAGGATCACCTCCCTTGGAAGTGCTTATCCTAGTGCATCCCAGGATATCCTTGGACATAAGGGCACACAGCTGAATCATAACAGTTTGTTGCCCACCAGGATCCTCAGGTCCTTCTCTGTAAAGCTACAATCCAGCAGGTCAGCACCCAACCTGTACTGGTGCTCAAGAGTTTTTTCTTTCCAGGTGCAGAACCCTGCACTTGGCCTTGTTGAATTTCAGGCGGTCCTTCTCTGCCCAGAAGAGTGTGTGCTGGCTGTCATGTGTGTGCTGCTGGCTATTAAATCATATAGCATATAATGAACACAGGACTGCAATGAACCTCATGAATATAGGCCAAATAGTTTGCTCACCTACTCTACAATGAAGCCAATAAAAACGTAACATTGGTGATATCCCACTGTATGGTCACAGCTAAGAAGAAAAGTTACTTGTACTGTGGTATGCTGTGTTTGGTTAGATTTAAATTATTAATTTATATCTTTGTGAAGACACACAGAAGTTATTTACAACTTCTTCCAGCATATAATTGTAATTTAACTTCCTGATAAAGAATGACATAAGTCAGACCTAAAATTCATGCAGCTCTCAGTCATGTGTTTTACCATTGCCTATGTCATGTAGAAAGGCATATCATAGCTTAATCACAACTTGCATGGTGCACATTTACATCTTGCTTGTTCCTCTTTGAACTCATATTGAAGAGGGGAACTCAGTAGTTTTGAACCAGGATAAACATTATACTTCAGAGTGTAGAAAGCACCATCACAAAGTCATAAACTATTTTTTTCCAGGGTGTGCAGTGGCTAGGGTTCTTTCCTTCAGCAGAGAAAAGATAACAACAAGTAACAATCAAATCATTGATTAAATGAAATGAAAAAGCTAGATAGAATCTAATATTTTTCAAGAGAATCTAATATTTTTCAAGAAAATATTAACAACAAAACTACGTAAATGTCCATATATGATATCTACAATATTAGTGTTCTATAGTTCACTATTTGAAATAATAATACAATCCACTAAAATTATAGTTAATTGCACATCATTATTTAGGTCAAATATGAAATAGTAGTGATTCAGGATGGGATAAAAAAGTCATAATATGAAAACTGCAGGAAGCGGTAATAAACAAGAACATGGTATATGAGGAAAAATAAATAATATCTACACTAGGCTAAAGAATTCCTACGCTAAAAATAAATAGCAAGGTTATTGTATGAGAGAGGATTGGGATCAATGAGAACAGCTAGTCTAAGCTAAGATTCCTAGAGGAGGAGAGGGGAGTCAGGCATTCATAAATATGAGAACACAGAGAAGTTAAAGGTATTATTGACATTAATGGTAATGCTTGAAGCAAGTCTCAACAGATTGGGCCAAAGGAAAGAGCAACTGGATTGTTCAAGATAGCAAGTAATCTTTCAAAGGGACCTTTTTAACAATACACAAGGTCTAGAGAGAAGAGAAAGGACACAGAGAAAGTGTGATAGTGAAGGTGATTCATGAAATCGAAGGGTGAAAGAGGGAAAAAGAAAAAAAAAGGGTAAAGTGTGTGTTAAATGAATGAATGGTGTGAAAAATAAAGAAATGACTACACACATTTGGAAAAGTTGAAACTTTTCACCCAGGGTAGCATCTCTAAAGCCTAAACAGATTTCAGGCTGTCCTCATAGAGATGGAAATAGGATAAATTGTCCAAAAAGAGTTCTTGTAATTCACTTCGAGATTAAATATTTTCTTGAATAAAACCCAAACAACCAGGAATGCAATGATACCTAGGTATGAGAATATATTTAGAACACTCTCATTTGGGAGAAAGATCTTTTTCTGTGTTTGAAACCAGATAAATCCACCAATCTCTGTTTTGCAGCTCTAGCTGACCAATTGGCAGATGAATTAACTAGAGACAAACTCTTTGTGGTTAATGGAGAGTTTAGTGGCAGGAAGATTATTAGAGTAGACTTTAGTGTCCAAACCAGAAAATTACAAGGAAAATAAATAAAAAATTAAAAAGGGGGAAAACTTCATAAAACTCTGCTACATGAGGATAGGACTGAAATGTTATATTCCACACAAAAGTGAACAAATCCTATTTAGACATTCTGGGGTTTACAGGAGACTCAAAACCATTCTACAAGGCAGGCAAACTCAGTAACCCAAAATATTAAGGTCTGAAAGTGTTGTTCAAAGTCTTTGGAATATACTGGTCTATGTTCAGATGTCTTGAGCCAGGCAGCTAAGGCAGAAGAGCTGAAGGATGCATGCAAAAATAAGTAACTGAGCAGGTAACCTTGGATATCATGGCATTATAGCAATTGGAATTAGTGCCCTTGATTCACCTGACATGGTGGATGACTGAAACCTGTTCAGTCCACACAGGTCTTTGCATCTCACTGAGAGATTACTATTATAAGAATAGAATTCTCTCTTAACCAGAAATAACTTGAACTTTTCTAAAGCACAGAGACTCCTGCTCAAACACAAAATTCCAAACACAAAATTCATCAATCATAATTATGGCATGCTCTTGAATTTTCAAAGTATGTTAAATATAACTAATGCATAGTAAGATTAATTTCATGATGTGTCCTATCTCATCCATCAGTTATAAACCCTCCATTGACAGATGGTTTAAATGTTTAAACTGTTTGCAGTGGAAGTTAAAAGTTTGCCGTTCCAAGCATACACATATTTTCAATGAAAGCAGTATCATTTCTCTCTATTTCTATGGCACAAATCCACTGTGCATGTGCCACAAGCTTGACATCTAAATACAAGTTCTGTGAGACCATTAATAGGTAAAGGTAGGATTTAATGAAGAAAGTAGTGTCTTGTGCCTTATTAAAATTATTTGTTTCTCATTGAATAATCAGAATGTGACATTTATGCACCAGTGAGTTCCACACAGAGGAGAAGAGTTTTGTCTATTAAATAATTTGTTTTGAACACAGATGTTCCAAAGGGCACTGTACTAAAAGTTTTGGTCTTACATTTGTAGTGCTTTCTGAAAAAAAAATAGCAATAAACTTTCACTAGGTTCTACCTGCAGAGAATTATTTTTGGATTGATAATTATTTTTTCCTACCTCCACACTTCTTGAAACACATGAAGGACTTTGTATCACCATAGTCTTCCTTTATCTCTGTGATCTACACAACAGACATTAATTACAGCCCTTTTAACATACTCCGAAAAAAAATCGAATTTATAGGAGCTTGGTTTTAGTTTCATTTTAGGGAATGCTTTCTAGCTCTGGTAATTATTCTCATCAACTCTCGAGTGAGAAGGGCTTAGTTTGTTTGCAAAGTTAACAAGTCTGTCTTTACCTTCAGAGTTGCCTTCAACTATGTGAAGAGCTTTACTTAAAATCTGGGCAGCTGCCCACTGCGAGAAAGCAATTTTACAGCTAAGATGTACAGGCCTTTAAACTCTGTTCCCCAGTAAGGAATTTGTAGTGTCTGCCTAAGCAAATCGTTTTAGCAGCATTTGCTTCATCGAGGTCTCATCTCAGTGAAAACACTGTTCCTTTTGGTCTTCAAAATAAGTAGTGTCATTTTCTATTTGCAATGAATTCTTTCATCCAATCATATTCCTGTATGCAAATGTACCATAGCTGGTTCAGATAAAAAAGCACAAATAAAGCTAAGAGCTCAGTCAGGACAAAAATCACTGTGCTTCCTTTATACCTCATTTCACCTGTGTTTCAGGAACCTCTTCAAACATCTCAACTGAAAACATGAAAAAGCAAGGTTCAGTTATGACAGCGCTGCCAGAACCAGTCAAAGATCTGAAAATTAAGTACACCAAGGTTAGTAGCATTTGCATTTCTTAATCCTTTTTATACATTTACCTCTGTGGGATGTGGTCCTTTCACTGTTATGTGAACTACTGAAGCCACTGTAAATCAGTGTTTAAATTTTTTATTCTGTCTGGATTCTAATATTACAGGTATTAGCAATTAATTCTAAGTGGTCCTTTCAACCTAAGTTAAAGCACCTAAGTGTGAAAGCATGCTAGAATCATTCCATATTTCACTTGAGGTGGGTGTTGTTATTTCTTCTGAAATAAACTCTGCAGTGATAAGTTTCTCAGAAAGCCTAAATGGAGCAAAGAAGGAAAAGTTCTATTATTGCATTATTTTTCTTAACAGCGAGGACAAATTAAAATGTCAGCATATTGCATTGTGTTACAATCAGATTTAAATAATATACCAATAAGTTCATGTAGAAATGGATGTGTGAAAAGGAAACTAAAATGAAATAAATTCTGCTCACATATTTTCCTTAGAGATAAAGAATCAGTTTTTCAGCTTAAACAAGTAGCTATCAATAAACAGGATAAAGTCTACCAACACTAGCTCCTCAATATTACCACAAACCTTTTGAAGGAGCAAATGCTTTCCATACACAGTTAGAAATATATGGATAAAGAAGGTCTGAATCTAGACATGTTTCCAGTTTAAAAAGACTCTTTGCCTGTTTTATATCACAGATATCTGCTGAAAAAAAAAAGTGTTGGCAGAAAATATTGGAACTCTGCCCTCTGAAACATTCAGGTAGAACAATTGATCAGAAAGGACCTCTTAATGTTGGAGACTCCTTCATTACTGTTATCTTCTTTTTCTTAAATTTCATTTTCTAGAACCATTGCTGATTTCCTTTTTCAAACACAAGGTATTCAACAATCATCTGGATTAGTCCTTTTGAATTCCATTCTGTCCTATTTTTTTAATGGAAGAAACCTAATCAGATTTCAATGCATGTCTTCTTGAATAAATAACACAGGATTGTACTTTGTAAACATTTAACAAACTAGGAAATCTATGTAGCTCTGTCATGTAATAGACCAATACTGTTCTTTCCATGTTAAAAAAAAAAAAAAGTTCAATATTTATTTTTTTTTCCAAAGGAAAACAACTCATATGAGCAAAACAATAATTAATGAAACAGAATATGAAAAACACATATAACAGTAAAATTTATCATCCTTCTACAACATTTTATTAGTAAAAGTCTATTCTATTAATATAGAAGGCAATCACAAGACAGCCAGTATGGTTGAGAAATCTATAGTGCGTAGTGTGCAATCAAGGCGAGTGTCACATAGCAAATGTTTCTTTTGCCTTGACAATAGATATAATTTCCTTAAAAGCTGCATATCATTTGTTACTGTGCAGAAATGCAATACACTTGTTTGCAAATTCCAACACACTCCTGCGGAGGCTTGACTTTTGCAATACTTTCCTCCTTTCTTCAAATATAGCATAGGATTGTCTTAAAGCCACAGCAGTGTACTGAGGACATGGAACTGAGATAATAAGAATGTTACCCCATATCCAGCATTCATACAGCAATTTAATAAAGCCTTGCCTTCATTCCATCTTGTTCCTCTCCTGTTGAATACAAGTTAGAATGTGGGGTGTGGGTGACTAGTTAAATTGGAGGCATCAAGATCAGAGAAGCACTAGTTACTGGTGATGTATGAACCTTTCCATGTGAAGCACCGTGGACCAGATCCTTCATCTCTATAAATTATCATTTCTCTTTTTATACCATTGCATAGTATCAACAGCTGTCACACAAGGATCTGAAGAACGGTCTACATGAGAAGCTCCTGAGAGTTTCCTCTTAAGTTAACACTTATTTTCTATGAGAAGGATCATTTGGAGCCTTTCACAGAGTTAATTTAACTAAGTATTTCCATACGCCTATGGATCTCTAGGTCAGTGCAGCTGTATTTCAGATTAAGCCTTTCACATGTAGTATAACACTAAACACTCTTCAGGGAATTTGACTTTCAACCATCAAATTGAATGCATTTTAAACACTAGAACTGGCTTGGATTTTGAATGAAAATATGGTCTTGAATTGGTTTCATATATGAATCTTTAAAGATATTCACATGAACTGAGTGCTGGAAAATAGCTAAAAATATACTAGTAAATAGTTTACTTAGTAAACACTGAGGAATGAGACAATGATTGACAAATGCTTTGTGTTGTGATGATTTCACATACACTAAGCTCTGTGGTGCTCCTTTAATCAGGGAAACTCAAATTAGTTAATGATTAGGTTGTCAAACTACACAAGGGGTGGAAAATGACTAAACATTCTCTCACTGAGCTGTATGTGGACTATCAGAAAGCGTGGAAAGGTAAGCCCCTCTGAGTAAAGAAAAGTTGTAGCTGAGAATTAATATGCTGCAGTCACAAGCTTCACAAACAAAGCTAAGGTGTAAAAGCTCAAAATGTAATTGGAATATCTGGGAAAAGGTAATCAGCTAGAAAGTTACTATAGAGACTTACACTTTTTAGGATCAGCTCACTTTGTAGACATGAAGCCACTAACTGAAAAATAAAAAAAATTACATAAATATTGCATAGACAGAGCATGTTCCCTGGTTATTAGTTCATTTCAGCAGTAAAATGTAATTCCTGCATCAATAATAACATAGAATTCCAAGGGAGGGGATAAAAAGTTACATGAAATTTTAGTCAAATGTAAATTTCATTGAAGGAAAACCTGAGGGGGGCAGAAAAGATATTTCACAGCTAGTTGTTTAAATGTATTTTTATATTATACATTTAAAATATATTAAAATAT
>NW_008666786.1:110627-110962 GCF_000695815.1 Acanthisitta chloris | reverse complement strand
GTGCAGCCCCTGGTCCCCCCTGCCCCTTTGCCCCCCTGCCCCGGGACCCTCCCTGGGTGCTGCAGCTCCGTCGCTGGGCCAGGACATCCCTCCCGCAGCTCCTCCCGCTCCCATCCCTCGGCATGTTCGGGATCTTGGGAAGAGTCGGGTCTGTTTGCCAAAGGGGTGAGAGCAGCCCTGGGATGCTCTGAAACGCAGAAGTTGTGAAAGGAGGTTTAGCAGAGGAAATGAAGTGGTTGTTCTCGCCTTTTGTGGTGTCTCCCAAATCTTACTGAGAAAGTTTAAGTGATGTAAACTGGGTTAAAGAAGGTATCCGGAGTGTGAGTGGGGTCTGT
>NW_008666786.1:94364-110444 GCF_000695815.1 Acanthisitta chloris | reverse complement strand
TGGGATGAGATGAGTTTTAAGGTCCCTAAACCATTCTGTGGTTCCATGATGCTTATGGGTCATTTCCAGCTCAAGGTATTCTGTGAATTTTGGGAGTGACACAGACACATATTGTCTGAGGAGACCTGGAAAGTGTCTATTCTACCTATATAACCTATATATTGAGCTTTATGTGTCTAGTGCTGATGCAGTCAATGTGAAAACCAACTACCTAGAACCTGTAGAATCACAGAGTATCCTGAGCTGGAAGGGACCCACAAGGATTATCAGTCCAACTCCTGTCCCTGCACAGGACACCCCAACAATCCACCCTGTGCCTGAGAGCATTGGGTGAATACTCCTTGAGCTCTGTCAGGCTTGGGGCTGTGCCCACTGCCCTGGGAGCTGTTCAGTGCCCAAACACCTCTGGGGGAAAAGAACCTTGTCCTGGTCTCCAGCAGCTGAACACACCAAGTGCCTTCAGCTGCTCCTTGTGTGGCTTCCCCTGACCCTTCCCCATCCTCCTATCCCTCCCCTGACACTCCCCAAGGGCTTTAGGTGTTGTGCTGTGCTGCCCAAACCCTCCAGCAGTGTCCAGTGCACGTGGAGTTTGTGGTGTGCCTGTTGTACGATAGAAGCTGAAGAGCTCTGCAGGTGTTTGCTGTGTGCCAAGGGAGGTTTTGGGCTGGAGGTGAAGCAATGCCCAATGATTAACCAGGAGGCTCAGGTGGAGCTGGGGTGAGCTGTGCCCCGCGGTTGCGCAGGGATCCAGCCTGGCAGGACGATTAAAGCACAGAGGTGGCACAGCTGGGCTGGCAGAGCACAGGCACAGAGCAGCACTGAGGGCTCGGGGCCCCTCTGGGTGCAGGAACCATCTCTTTGCCCTCTCCAGATCTGGAAACTCTCCCCCAGCCCTGGCACAGGTGAGTGTGTTGCTGATTTTTTTGGTGTTGAGGAGAAGCAACTTGAGTAGTTGACTCATTGCACAGGTTCCACCTGGTTTTACTCTGTTTTTACCTTTTTTTCCTCTGTGTTTTTCTCTATTACCTGTGTTCCTTCAGTGAGAGCATGAATTCATTGCTTTCAGGTGCTTCCTGTTGATCAGCAATGCCACAGGTCCCTGGGCTTCCATCAGGAGACCTTTAAATACAACTAGTTTTATTATTTTTCCTTTTATATGACTTATCAGTGCTGTACAACTATCATCAATACTGTCCAAGTCATTCTGGTTCTTTGAAAGAACCTACAGCTCATTTTCACTGAAATACTGATGTTCTTTTCAGCAGTGGATTTGTGGAATTGGATGGTTTGGAGACACAAGAAGCTTTAGTTTCCAGCTGACATTATTTTACAATATTAAAAGTGATTTTAAAGGAAATCTGCTATAAAACTTCTAAACCCTTGTGTTCTTACATGAGCATTTCACTGTCAAGGCAGAAATGGGTATAATGGTAGTAGTGGAGCTGTGGAGAAGGGAATTGGGGTTTGTTTCACCTCAGGCAAAACCAGGCACATCCCTTTTGGAGTTTGGATTGCAGAGTGAACATGATTTGGGTGTAAATGCCTCAGCACCTGCAGAGCTGGGAGTAGTGGAAGTGTCTGCAGAGCTCTGATGTGAGCTGATTTCCATTCCTGCACCTGAGCAGGCTCAGAGATGTTCCCTGTCCTTACACCTTCACAAGATTGACCTCTCAGGCTTCACCCTGCCATAAACTGCAGTTGTTTTCAGCCTCTCTGCAGAAGTTACCTGTTGGACAGGCTGTTGGCACCTGCACAGGTGAGGGTAGGGGCTGCATGTGGCTGAGGATCCAGATAATTTGGGGGTTTAGGGTCTAGCTCAACGTTACTGAGACAAACAGAACATGTGCAGTGGTTGGTGGCACACAAATTATCTTGGTGCTCAGATGTTAGGAACAAGCTTGTGGCAGTTACATTTCAGAGAGCCAATACAACGTGCAGAGGGGTATAAATATAGTGTCTTTATATTTGTATGTATAAAATATACCCTTGTATATTGTATGCCTCTATATTTGTATATACAATACATGTCTATATTTGTATACATGAAATTTATCTCTATAATTGTGTACATAATATCCCTCTACATTTCTGTGTACATAATATCCCTCTGGTTTTGTCTGTATCCAATATACAGTTCAGCCTTGCATGTTCCCTTTGCAGCACTGAAATCCAAAGGCTTCAGTGAGGAGATCTCTGAGAAAATCTACATTTAATTCAGCCCCAGACAAGGCTGAAATGAATTTAAATATGAATCAGGACTCTGAGTGCTGAGAACCAGCTGAGCTTATCTCAGTGCTGGGTTCCCAGCTGATTGCAAAACCCCAGCAGAACTCCTGGCTTTGGGACTGGGCTCACAGAGCTTGGGAGTGCGTTGGGAAATGGTCCTGAGTGAGGCTTTCTGGATAACTGATGTCTTTGGAGCAGAGTTGGACAAACAAGGTGGTGGTGGGATGGGGAGTCGTGGTGTGGGGCGGATGCTTCTCCTGGAGTTGAGTGCAATGCTTCACTGTTCCTCTGCTTCCAAAATTCTGAGCCTTGAAACTTCTTACTATATTAGCTATTGAAATCAGAAAGGGTTTTTCCTCAATGAGAGAGAGTTGAAGTTAGTTTGGCTGTGTCCCAGCCGCTGGTGGCTGTGCCAACAGCAAATCCGTCTGGATGAGGTTCTTTAGGAGTGATGTGATGCCAGGGTAAATACCCACGTAAATCCTGTCCTCGTGTTTATATGCACAACAAAACTCGGTTCACGTTTTGTGTGACCTGAGCACCTCAGCTCGAGCAATCTCCCTGTGGGTGGGGAGACTCTGTGCTTGTGCTCCCCCTTCTTCTCATCTCTGCCCTCAAAAAAGGGTTTGTTCAGTGCTTGTCGTGTCCTTGTCAGGCAGATACTTGTGGCTTTTCAGTCATAAAATGGTTAATGCTGTCAGACGAAGTGCCCATGGCCTCAGGGCGACTGGAGTTTGTGGGAGGAGTGATGTCAACACGGGATTTGATCTAAATAATTCAGTCAGGTACATTCACGGTAGAAGTGCATGAGCCAGTTGGATGGGTTTTTAATTCTCAGTTACTGATGGAGAGCAGGAGTGTGGTGTTTAGGGATTGCTCTGGCTGTGGATGCCTTGTCTGAGCTCTCACTAAACCACCACCATGTCCCACGTGTGGTGACCCTGCCCAGGCTCTTGGTACCCTGAGACAGGTGTTGTGTTCACATCGAGCCCATCGCTCTGCATCCCTGTGCTGGGCACAGCTGTAACTAGCAGGGCTGGTGAGGGTTTTCCCACCGGTTTAGGATGTCCATGTGGTTTGAGAGTTATGGGTATCAAAAAGTTCCTGGTGGGAGGTTGTGGCCCTGGGACTAACATCCCTTCATCCTTCCCTTGTCTGTGTTGCTCTACCACACCGTGTTTTATGGGTGAACTGTTGGGGTTTCCATGGGAAACTATGATATGTCAACTGGGTCTCCTGGCCAACAGATTTCCTAAGATTTCTGGTTATCATTAGGATTTATTTCTTGGGGTTCTGCTGAGATCAACCAGCAGGTTCACAAGTTGACGGAGGAAGAGTCTGACCTAAGTGGACAGTGCTGGCACAACACTTGTTCCTTTTAGAAACAAAACTCACTGCAGATGGGACAGTCAGGTGTGTGCTGGGACAGTCAGGTGTGTGCTGACACATGACTCGGAAGTTTCCAGAAGGATGGAGTGGCAGGAGGTGCCAGAGCTGCACTGGGACAGTGCAGGTTCAGCTCCCTGGTCACTGTTCCTGGAGCCAGTGAGCCAGGCTGGGTTGTACCTGTGGCTGTTTCAGGACAGTTCTGACGGTGTAATCAGGAAAACACACACAGAATATGCTTCATCATAACCCTAAAGCTTACTTTCTGATTCTTTTCTTTTCCAGTTCGCTTTGGAAGTGGATAACCTCTCAGATTGCAAGGATAAGCAGAGGTTAGTGCCCTCCTCACTTGCTCTTGGTGATTTCCACCCGTGTGTAGCTGTCACATAAAGGCACCAAAGTCACGCAGGGCAGGGGGATCAGATGTTATCCCCATAAACATCTGTGACATTTTGTGCTGTGGAATGTTCCTTTGTTTTCCACATCTGTCACGGCTCTGTCTCAGCTGTAATCATTTTATTCACTTATTCATAATGGAAAATGCTTCCATTCCCTGTGGGAAGTGGCTGAGGTTGGAAGAGCCTCTGGAGATCAGCTAGTCCAAGCCCCTTTCAGCAGGGGCAGTTAGAGCAGGTTGCCCTGAGCCACGTCCAGTCACATTTTCTTATCACCAATAATTGACTCACCAGAGAATAACAGCAAAACAAGAAATCTGGGTTTCTAATCATGCATTTGTCTGTAGGTTTTGGGTTTGATGGGGAGGTTTTTTGGTGTATTTTTCCTTTAAGTGCCTCCTGCAGCTTTGTCTAGGGCAGCAGGTCCTGCAGCAGGTCTGAGTGAGCAGCTGCTGGGACCTCAGCCCTTGTGCAAACAGAGGAATCAATGATCAGAGCAGAACTGGTCCTGGACTCTGTTTGGGTTCACCTCTGACGTTTTAACTCTGCATTTCCTATCAGCGAACTTTGCTTTGACCTCCTCCGTGTCCTCCCGTGGCAGGCATTGACCTCAGGTTTGCTTTGCTCCTTTTGCTCCTTGCAGTGCTGAGAGGCCAATTTGGGGGAGCCATGGAAGAGTCTTCCCAGCCCAACAAAGCCCTGGACATGAACGCTCACTCCCGTTTTATCATCGGCTCCGTGTCAGAGGATAACTCTGAGGATGAGACGAGTTCCTTGGTGAAACTTGACCTGCTGGAGGAGAAGGAGAGGTCTTTGTCACCTGTGTCTGTCTGCTCAGATTCCCTTTCAGACCTAGGACTTCCAAACACTCAGGATGGCGTGGCAAGCCATATGAGGTATGGATAAGTAGTTCCCAGGTTGACCTCCAGTCTTTTTACCATTCCAGAGGTTCAACTTTATATCTAGGTTTGGCTTCAGATGTTTTTGTTGTGCCAAGATACCTTCCAGTGTTCTGTTTCTAATTGACCTCTTGTATGTTTACCTGCATCAAGACCTTCAGTTTTCCATTGGTTTTAGTGGAATATCTGTTCCTGAATTCCTTAAGCACCTTCCAGACATCTCAGCTGTTGGGTGCTATGATGGACTCACCTGTACTGCCTGTCCGGTCTTTCAGAAGAAGGTCTGAATTCCTTGCAGTGTTCACTTGTGTGTATTTTGGGGCTGAATTTGTTGAGACAAGGACAATATTTGCTTATTTTGTCTTTGGAAGTCTCTGCTTTGTGTGTAGCCAAAGAGTTGGCAGTGTCCCTGGGTAGGATCAGTGACTCCATGTTGGTGTGTTTTGTGGTTTGAACAGAGAAAATTGTGATGGTTCTGGAAGAGATTGGTGTCCTGCCATGAGGTGCCAAGGCTTGATGTGGTCACTGCTGCCTGAGCTCAGGAAGGTGTTGGTCTCACATGGGGCTGCTCCACTCCCACTCCTAATTCTCTGTGGCTCACATGAGCCCTGAATTTGGCTTTTGAGGTGGTGGTGTTGATAGTTCCTTGTCAAAAGCCCCCTTTATTTTTAGGGATTGCTGATTCCACTGGTGGGATGTGCCTGCTGGATTTTCCCTGATAGGGTCTGGGTATCTTGTATTTCTTACGTGCACAGATCAGTCTCTGGGTGTCTCATCAGTCTTGCTTCACTCTTCCTTCTTCCCTTCCTGTGTTTCCTGTATTCTGGGAGGTTTGGTGCCCAGAGCTGCACCTGAGGTCAGTGTTGGGTAGAGTGAGGAGCAGCAGCAGTTCCTGAACCACGAAGTTTTATCTTCCTGGGTGTAATCTTGGTACTTGGCACTGCTGACCTGCAGGAGCTCATTGCAGGTTACTTTGCCACCTTGTCATGTTCCTTTAGAATTAGGTTTCTGATTCCAAAGCACCTCCAGTGATTCCTAGTTCGATGATAAGCTCCTGACTGATAAATGTAAAATAACATGCTGGTTTTGGAATGGATCCTTCCCAAAGCTTTGCTTCTTCCCTCCCTCCTTCAGGGTGAACAGTCACTCCTCACCATCTGAATTCCCACTGCCCTGCACTTGTTTCATGTGTACTTACTCTAGTTATGAGAGCATAATTTTGGCTGGTGTTTAAAGGTTTCCTGACTCCCAGATTTACTGCAGCAGTTGGCAGTCCCCTGTCTGCAGCCTTTTTGGCATGTAAGGAAGGACATTTTTATACAGGAATTACTTGTCCTTGACATCTTCCAGCTGGATGTCATTTGTTGCCTCTCTGTCTGCTGGGCCCTAACAAACAGGTTTGTGATGGTTTGTCCATCAGCCTGGGCTTCCCCAGCAGATCCTCCCTGTGGACAGAGCTGAATCCGGAAGAGCTGCTTCTTGCTTTGCTCTCTCTGCCTGTTGACAAGGTGCCATCCCATTCCAGGAACATTCAGGACAGGCAGGATTCCCACTCCAGATTTTACTGATCAATCCTTCACTACCTTCACTTTGTTGCTTTGGAAGAAATAGTTGATTCCAGAGAGGTTTCTGGTTTTACTGAGCATATTAGGTATTTATACAACCACCTAATCCTTGTTCTTCTGTTTTGCTGTTTCTTTGCTTGTGCAGATGAAGGAATTTGAATCTGTCCTTTTTTTTTTTTTCCTGGTGGTTCCTTTCCCACTTTAGGGAGAAGCCTCTGAAAACACATAGCAGCAAACTCCTCAGTTTGGGGCAGAAGGGGACAGTGGTCTGTGTTTCATAGGGTTGTCATGCTCATGCTGATGGACATGTGCAGCCAACTGGCACTAACACAACAGATATAAACCCTGAAAGCAAATTTACAGAGGATTATCTTCCCCAAACTTGCCAGTTGCAATGATTTGGCAGCACAAGAGGTGATTTTGAAGCAGGAAACTGTAACTATATATATATTTTTAGGAACAGAAAAAATTGGATGAACATCTAACCTTGAGTGTGTAAACAGACAATAGCAGGGCAAGAAAATCAGGCAACTTCTAGGACTGGCACAGAGACCCATCATGCAATACCTGTGCAACCTGGAGCACCTCTGTTGCAACCTGCTTGCTTTGGCAGCTCTTCTGGGAGCTCTTGACTTTGAGTTAAAATGGAGAGAAATGCCAATTCAAATACAAAAAAGTTACAGCATTATAGGCTGTTTTTCCAAGATAAACTCAGATGAGCTGAAATAGTTTCCAGGAGAGTTGTCCCTTTCATCAGAAGATTTCTAAATCATGTTTACAGATGGAGAAACTGAGACAAAGAGAACAACAAAGACAAGTTCAACAACTTGCCTGGAGTCACTGTGTGAGTTAATGGAACATGGGTGTTCTTGCTTGCAGCTTCCTTTGGGTGATCACTGAGGCACCACACTTGGGAAAGTGACACAGTCACGGGGAGTTCTGCACGGTGTGACCAGGAAGGCACACGAAGTGCAGGTTCTGCTTGAAGAAGTTGCCAAAAATCTTTCCATTTGCTGGTTGGTTTCCCATGGGGTCAGGATAGAGATGGGTCCTGTTTGAGCTGAGAGGCTTTGTTGCACAGAAGTCCTTCTCAGGGAACAAGTATGAGTAAAATCTGGAATTTCCTCAGCTGAACAAGGGTTTGTGAGGGCACCTGTGGTGACAGGCACTGCTACTTCTCTCTTGCTCTTAGCCTAAAAAGAGGAGAAGGAGGAGGAATAGGAGGACGTTTGGAGTGATGGTGTTTGATGGGGCCCTGCTCTCCTGGAGATGACTGAACCATGGGAAGCAGGGAATGAATTCCTGGTTTTGCTTTGCTTGAGCATGGCCTTTGCTTTCCCTATTACAGTTCACCTCCACCCAGGAGTTCTGTAGCTTTGACCCTTCCTGTTCTCTCCCTGATCTGCTGGTGGGCAGTGAGTGATCTGTGTGGGGCTTGGCTGCTGCTGGGGTTAAACCAGGACAGCAGGTGTGTGTGTGAGCTGGAATCACTGCTGACAGCCTCCTCTGCCAGGGTTGGGATGTCTGCTCAGTGCATCCTGCCCCAGCCCCGGGTGCCTCTGTTCCAGCCGTGTTTCCTCACCGGAGCACGCGGAGTGCGTGTGCTGCTCTATCCATCACCCTATTGATCTTGCTAAGTGTTTATGCTGTTGCTAAAGACGCTCTTGCTGGGACAGGTTGTACAATATGGGCTTTCACACCACTGGAGATCCATGAAGACCTTTCTTTGTGCCAGTTGGCTGCTGCTCTGTAGGATTGAGAAATGAACTTGCTGATAATGTACTGTCAGTCAGTGTGTGGAACATCAAATGGTGTGTGGGGGAGTCACCACACAGGCCTCAATGTCCTCATGCTTTTCTTGCTTGGAGTTGTACTTTATTTAAAGAGTATCAGTAAGAACAATGCTGGAAACACCCTCCTCACTGTTAGTTCCAACATCCAACATGGAAAACAAGTGTCCTTCAGGAAAATACTCCAATGAAATTTACTCTTTGCACCTTTAGATAATAAACCCAACTGTATCATTTTTTCTTATGTTTTTTTGCTTGTCTTATCTTTGAGTTCAGAAGTCTCCATCAGCACTTCCAGCCAGTCCTACTGGGATACAGTTTTCCTTGCATTGTAGTGGGTTGTTAGACAGTTGCTATGTTGCTTTCTGAGGTTTAGTGGAAGGTTAAGTAGTTCCATAAATTGCCACTGGGAAAGTACTTTGGGTCTATTTTGTTTAATAAATTGTTCTTGATCATTGCTAAATTTAATTTCTAGCTTCCAAGATGGTATCTTGTATCAACCTCTTGTTTAAAATAGAACAAAACCTGGAGGCCTTCTGGTATTTATGCATCAGGGCTCTGGTTTCATAAGCAATGACATGGGTGTGCAGAGTCACCTGACAATCCACTTGTATCAACTGGAAGCCAAATTTTGGATGTGGTTCAGCTGTTACTTCTGGTATTAAGCTCACAGATACTTTGACTCTTCGCACCTAACACTGTTTGGACTTCTTAGTAACTAGTCTCAATAAATTATTGAGATGCTTAAGCAGAACTAATCATCTATTAGAGCAAATTTGGAAGAATGCCTTAATTTTAGCCTGGAGAGTAGTGGTGGAGTGTGCCCAGCCTGGCACTGAGACAGGGAGCCTGCCTAGAAACCAGTCACAGAGTGACTGCACAGAGTCCTGGAAGCGATAAAAGATCCCTTTGAGTCTGTTCTGAATTTGAAAAATTCCTTTCCAGCCCAGCAGTTTGTGGTTAGGGGATCACACTGTGGAGCATTGATCCTGTGCAGTTACTGGTGCTGCTGTGATTTTAGCCATTTTAGTGGGTGTGCTGTGCTGTGGGCAGGGCTGATGCTGCTGGTCCTGCTGCTCCAGGAGGAATCTCTCCTTTGCTGCATGGATTCCTTCCATCCCAGGCTGGTGGTGGGGCCTGATCCTCCTCTGGCTCTGTCTGTGGTGTCAGGTGGTGCTGCTGAGGGTTCTGTGTAGGGTGACTTGCATGGGATTGCATCCCATGGACCAGAGGCTGTTTATGGAGCTGGAATTGCATGCTGCTTGCTGGGATGTTTCCCTCTGCATCCCATCAGGTGCTGTGGGCTCAGCAGATGGAGTGAGTGATACTGCTGTGTGTTCCTGCAAGTTCCTGACATAGAGCTGTGCATCCTCAGGGCACTCCTGCCAAAAACAAGGGTTTGGTTCCTTTTTGTTGCCTCTACTGCTGGTGAGCGGGGTTGGGATTTGTGTTTGAGTTTATCCCAGAATCCCAGGATGGTTTGGGTTGGAAGGACTGTAAAGCTCATCCAGCTCCACACCCTGCCATGGGCAAGGACAGCAGTCCTCAGTGGCTGCAGGAGAAGTTGTCGATGGAATTAGGAAGTGTCATTAAACCTATTTTAGGAGGGGGAAGCAAATAATTTCCAGGCTAGGGAATAACTTGGATCTCTTGACTCCATACCGTAACTCTGTAGCAGAGCTGCAATGAGCTGCACTGCACTTTCCAGGCAGGATTCTCTTGCTTTAGGTAAATTTTATGTGGGGCTCCCCCACCTAGCCCTAATTGTCGTCTGGAAAGGTCCATTCTCGTGTTCCTGCAGATCAGATGTGTTCAACACTTGAGCTTTGCCAGAGGGCACGGGGAGGGCTCCGTGCCAAGGACTCTAATTCCACCCTGCTCTCCACTGCAGGACTATCTTGTGCTGTTGTTGTTGTTAACTTTTATCTTGGTGCCAGGGCTTGACCTGGAGAGTGTTGGGCTGTTTGTAGCTCCAGGGGCATGTGGAATTTTATCCTTGATGAGGATGGAAAGGTAAAGCTCTTTCAGTACTTTGTGGGTTATGGTTATCCATTGATTTAAAGTGGGCTATTTATTTGTGTTGATGTTTGGATTCACTAGGTGTTTTTGGCGGGGGTGAAAATCTGGGGCCACAGGTCTGAGTGGGAAGGACATGATGGAGAAATGGGTCCTGGAAGGGGAATTTGAAGAAGGAAGGGCTTGGAATATGCATGAGACTCATAAAGCTGAGTGCAGGATGCCTTGGAAGGAACAGAGGGAACAGGATATGTTGAGGAGTTTTTGGAGTGAAGTGGTTCTGGTCATGGTACATGAGAATATGTGATCCAGAGGAGCTTAGGGAGCATTAAATCAAGTTCCCTCCTGATGTTGCTGTGATGTTGCTTTGGGACTTGCAGGGAGCCCCAGTGACCTGGGATGTGCATCCTGGGTATGGTCCTCCCAGGTGTGTGGGTTAGGGAAAGGACATGTCTGACAAACTGAGAGTTTCAGCACCAAAACCTGTGCCCATTGCAGCTGTTGGCACTGGGTTGTTTGGGGGGAATCCTGGCAGCTTGTGCATGTTTGGGCTCTCTAGATTTGGATCCAGTTACTGCTTTAGGCTAAAGACCTGCCTGGTTGGCTGCTGGAATTCTGCATTAGCAGGGAGAGGCCTGGTTGGGTTTTTTTTGTACTGCATCCTTTATTTAATTTCCTGGCATCCTTAGGCTCAATCCTCTGTCAGAGCTGAGTCAAATTTCATTGCATTATCTCAGTCTCTAGGCTGAGCCCTGGTTTGGGCAGTGTGTGCATCCAAGCCAGCTGCTCTGTCTCTTTAAAATCATGGGCAAAACTGCCTTCAAGGGAGTGCAGATCAATGCTCCAGTGCCTGTTACCTGAGGCACAGGCAACCATTTATTCCAGCTGTGGAATTCTGCATCCCTTGCTGGACCCTCTGCCTTTCTGTGACACAGGCTGCAAGGGCAGAGCTAAAACTGGAGCAGATCTTGGGGAGGCTTCAGCTGCCTCCAGCCTTATCACCCAGATGGGATACACATCCCATCAGAGCCTACATATTTACACAACACAGAGCCCAAATGAATGAGCAGAGCTGCTCTCTCCACACCCCTCACAGGCCAAATCCAGAGGTGGGAAAAATCCAAAATCCCTTTTCTGGGGTGTGTGTGTGTGCTGCAGTCTGTTCCAGGCTGCCTTTCCCACCAGGCAGCTCATGCATCCCTTGCCTGTGGAATAGCCAGCGACGTCACGGAGAGCCCTTGGCATGTGGCAGTGCTGGGATCCGTGCTGGGATCCGTGCTGGGATCTGTGCAGGCTCCTGGCTGCGATGTGCGTCAGGTATGTGTCCACAAGGATTGCTTTTTCCTTGGAGGTTGCAAGCGAGGAGCACGGCACAGCTTTTCCCTTTGTCTGAGCAGGCCTGGGCTCCGAGGAGGGGGTGGATTTCCCGGGATATTTGGGGTGGAGGAGTATTACGTGTCGGAAATGAGCTTTGTGGAGTGTGTGTGTTGGGTGGTGACTCCTGTGGTGGTGACACATCCGTGTGTAGCCTGTTTTTGTAGGGATGTTGCAGCAAACCGTGGCCATGGATGCCTGAGCAATGGATTCAGCTGGAAGAAGGGAATATTTTTAGCCAGTGCTGAAGCTTTTCCTCTAGATTTGCCCTTCCAGCAGCAAATCGTGGCCATTTCCTCGTGATGGGTTCAGCTGGGAGAAGGCACAGGGAAGATTTTTAATCAATGCAGCATCAAGCTGTGTGTACACATAGGATTTGTTTCCTTCCAGCCCCAATGGTCAGACCCTGTTTGGATTGGGGGATTTTTGAGCAGAGTCTCCCAAAACCTGAACAATAAAATCTCAGTTATGCTGTGTGTAGATTTTAATCTCAAATCAGCATCAAAATGAGGGCTGATGGAACCATGGATTGTGCAAATATTTTATTGTGAAAATGATGGAATATACCATGCACTACATGACATACACAATCCAGTGGAGCCACTGGGTATCTGCTGGGCTTTGCTGGGCTCATGTAGTGATGACCAGAAGAGAAAGAGACACAGGTTTCACGTGAGTCTGTGAGTTTGTGAGTCTCTACCCTTGTGATGGCATGTGTAGTGCTGGTTTGTGGTAACCTCCTGGCAGGAGGGGAAGCTGAGGGAGCAGAATTCCGTGGCTGGAG
The DNA here is from genome assembly GCF_000695815.1 of Acanthisitta chloris. Lineage (NCBI taxonomy): Eukaryota > Metazoa > Chordata > Aves > Passeriformes > Acanthisittidae > Acanthisitta > Acanthisitta chloris. The sequence continues at coordinate 98,009 of NW_008666786.1, read as the reverse complement.
CCAGGTGTGGGAGACAGGACCCTGAGTTCCCTCTGACAGGTGGGAGCAGGGATTGGTACCACCTGGTTGAGTTCGCAGTGGAGGCTGCTCAGGATGAGGCCAGAGCTGGAAAACATTGCAAGACAAATTGCTTTTTCTTATGTACTTCTGTTTTAACATGAAGTAAATGGGGAATTTATGGTGTACTTCATAACTGGGTAGTTTGAGCAGTTCTTCACAGAGGAACAAAGTCTGACAGGTGAGAGAGGCCTTGAGTTAGTGGGTAGATATATCATGTTGAGGTGTTTTTGTTTGTTTGAACTCTGTTCTCTCCCTGAGGTCTCTTGTCTCTGGTGAGATTTATTGGCAGTGTGAGGCCACCCTCACTCCACAGTGTGTCACTGTCCCCTCCTGCTGCTGTGGATGTGCCCAGAGCTGCTGCTCCTCACCCATGTCCTGCCCTCAGCCCCCTGACCCTGCAGCCACCTCACCTTCAGGGCTCAAGGTTGCATCCTACCACCAGGTTAATGTGGTACTTTTTCTCTTTCTTGAGTGATCCCCTCTGGTGTGGCTGCATTTTGCTCAGACTTTGGGCTGTGTGTGCACCAAATCAAAGCTGGTCATGGCCCTACCAGGACAGACCCAAATGTCCTGAAGTTTGGAAGTGTCATCCAGCAGCTGTGCCTAGTTCCAGTCCAGGACTGACCATCAGGGCACTGCTGCATTCACTGCCCTTCCCCTGTCCCTGCCCCCAGAATTTGCATTTATGCTTTTGTGTGTGCTCAGTGCTCCTGAGCAGGGTCAGGAGTTGCACTGTGGTGATCCTAGTGGGTCCCTTCCAGCTCAGGCTATTCTGTGGTGCTGAGTAAACATCCCCCCTCCCTCCAGTGATGCCTCTGGATCCTGCTGTGCTGTAGCACTTTGCTTGTGAGCATATTCATCCATACACCTTCCTTTTATAGGTAGGAAACGGGCACAGAAAGCCTCAGTAACATGCCCAGGGTCTCCCAACTTCCAGACCAGTGCCCAGCACGTGTCAGGCTCACCACTGTGCTCTCTGTGCCTGCACAAAGTGCCTCTGACATTCCTCCCTGCAGCCCTGGAAACACTTTGCCCAACCCTTCCTGAACTGCCAACACTCAATCCCAGGCTCTGGCTGAGCTCTGGGGGCGAATGGGTTGTGCAGAGCTGTGGCAGACACACACAGGGATGTGTCCCCTGCCCCTGCAGCAGGGTGGCTGTGGGTGCTGGTGCAGCCCCTGGGGAGCTGCTGGGCCCCCAGTTGGTGCTGTGACCCTGTGCTGGGAGCAGGACCTGGGCTGGCCGTGGCAGCAGCCGCGGGTGCTGCAGCGAGGCCCTGCCTTAAGCCTCCTTACGTAACCTGTAGATCATTTTCTCTCTTTCCTGATCAGCTGCTCTGCTCCCGGTGACGAAGAGGAAGGCTGGTCCCCTCCGTGCCTGCTGCGTCATGGGGAGGGTGGCAAGAGGGGTGGTGAGAGCAAAGGGAAAAAGGTTAAGAGCTTGAAGCAATTGGGGAAGTGCCAGTGCTGGAAGGAGAAAGCCACGTGAGGGCAGGAGGCTCTTTGCAGCTTTTTCTCTGCTGGGCTCAGGAGCTGCAGAATTGGCAAAAATCATAGAGCTGCAGCTACGCTAGGCGAGCCTGAAAGCTGCTAATTGCTGCACTGAGGCAGCATGGAGGATTCTGCAGAGCAGAGTCAGGAGATGAGGTACCACATGCTGCAAAGGTAAGAATTACGGATCTGATTGTTTCCTGTGCCTGGGCTGGAAATGCATACTGAGATCGTGGTGTTCCTTTGATCCCCTGAAACCTCTGTGAGCTCTCCGTGCATGCAGTGGGTGAGAGAGATGCCGAATGCATCTCAGCTGGGGACCAGTGGTAAAAAAAAGTTTGAGATTCTGCCCAACTTCTGACCTCTGAAGGATAGCTAAGCACTCTGAAAATCCCTGCATCACAACACTGCAGTTGTGACCTGGTGATTAATAGGGATGACTGTCACTAACTCAGCATTTATGCTGCTTTGGTTAGAGCTCTCTGTGCTTTCTTCCTTGCTGCCCAGCATCTACCTCATCTTACCCTGCAAAGACATAAATCTCTCCTGTTTTGATCACAATGTGCAGCCTGTGGTTGTTTATAAATAAACTTGATGTCCTTGGTGTGCTCACAAATGAAACTGAACTGTACTTGTTTATAAACAAGTGTTTGCACCACCCTGGATGATGAACCTCTGTTGACATTTTACCTGTAGCAGCATCTTTGTGGGTCGTAATTTCAGCTTGGCAGGATTGTTCAAACATGTTCATAGGTTCTGACCTCAAGATTTTTATCTTTTTCCCTATTTTTGTTGAGACTCTCAATAAACCTGCAGTGAATAAACCTCTCTCACTCATTGGACTGGTCTCCTTCCTTGCCATGGAGACTCTGACCCCTAAATACACAAATTTAGTGGAAATTCAACCTTAGCTACACATTTCCTCTTTTTATTGGCTCCTGTCCTTGAATTCCCAGGCTGAGGTTATCCAAGGAGTGTGTGAACTCTTGCTCACAGGGACAAGTTTTCAGTTCAATGACTGTCTGTCTCTGGAAGTGCAGCTTACTGGAAGAAGGGAAAGTAGAAGGGGATGAACCTGTGCACACAGAGCTTGTTCTTTGCCTTTCTCTGGGTATCAGCTCCCTGCTTTTCTTTGAGATAAGTTCCTAGACTGGATGGAGTTGGTGTGACCCAGCACAGCCAGTTGTATGTCCCAGAATGTCACTGGCAGACACATCTGGTTTTTGTCTTTAAAATCACTTTATTGCTCTGGTTTTCCTGTTACCTTTACTTCTCCCACTCTTGGCTTCATGGATTGCTTCAAAATCTCTTTATGGTTTTCATGTCCCAGTTAAGCTCAGCCTTTGAAGTCTATAAGCTGAAGCTGTCCACCAGAGAGAGAGGTCTGTGTTCCAGATGGGTAAATCTTCATAGTTAAGGGGTTTTCAGGCACTGGGATATTGCCCAGGGAGGTGGTGGAGTCACCATCCCTGGAGGTGTTTAAGAGGTATCTGGGTCTGCCACTGGAGGATATGGTTAAGGGGTTACAGCAGTGACAGGTTAACAGTTGGACTCGATGATCTTAAAGGTCTCTTCCAGCCTTGTTGATTCTATGATTCTATGTGTCTTTCCTCTCAGGCTGTCCCCAAGCCCTTCTCACAGCAGCTCAGTCCAGCCAGGATGCTCCAGCCCTTTCCTGGGGCAGGGAACAGCTCTCACTGGCTGTGTTGATAAGAGATCCATAGATGCTGTGCATGGCTTGGCTTCTCCTGGAGTTGGTTTCCCTTTATACCCTCCCCCACCCCCCCCCCAGCATTCCCAGCCATTCTCTGCCACATCCCATCCCATTCCCCAGTGGAATTACTCAATGGCAGCAGCTGATCAGGCCAGAGGTTCCTGTGGGCTCCCCGTGGCTGATGGGCACCTGGTGGGGCCCATGTGTCTTCTGGGGACAGAGGCTGCTGGTGACCTGCCCCTCCAGGGGCACTGAGCCCTTGGGGTCTTTTGGGTCTTTCCAAAGCTCTGAGCTGATTTTTAAACACTTCCCAACATTCATCCCTACAGAAGGGTTCTGTGATCCTGCTAGTGGCAGGGGAAAGGCTTCCCTGCTGAGAAG
>NW_008666786.1:89262-94347 GCF_000695815.1 Acanthisitta chloris | reverse complement strand
GGAGAAGGGCTTCCCTGTGTTCCTGAGAAGGGAAACTTAAGAAAAGCAGTGTAAATAGAGTACGAAAAATGGGTAAACTGTGAGTGACCCAAGAGGTAAAGCCTCTAAAATAAGAAGTGTCCTGTTATTCCCCATGGCAGACACAGGGTGAAGAACAGGTCTTTGCTTTTCTGTTGGGTTTCTTCTCACAGTTTCAGCTTTGTCACCTTTAACAAATCCAGCCCTAAGGGTGGTTTCTCCCAGTGTGATGCTGTGGAAGCTGAGGGGGAAGAAGGGGAAGTGACTGTGCTGTTTCCTCCCAGCAGGGCACAGGGCTGGGCCTGGCAGGCACCGAACAGTGCAGAAGTAACATGATTAATTTGTCCTCCAGCTCTCAGAGCTTTTCAGGAAGATATTAAACACTGGATAGAGGAAGACTCTTGGAAAATGATTTCCATAGTCAGTCTCAGAGTCTCTCATTTGTACCTGGAGATGTGTTTGCTGTGCTGCCCCGAGAGGATTTCCTTACAGAGCCTGAGCTTTATAGCTTGTTTTGCCAAAGCCAGAGATCATCCTTGTTGTTTTCCAGCTTTCCTGGATGGATTGAAAGCAGTGTGATGGAGCACTGTTGTTCTGTGCTGGGCAGCAATATGCAGTGAACATAGCTATGCCTATTTATATATTAGCATAACTAGAATTTCTGCAGGTAACCTGGGTTTTGTGGAGAGAGAACTGAAAAAGACTTAAAGAAAGTCATCCCTGTAAAAATGAGGACCAGGCCACAAGGGCCTGGAAGGATTCTGCTTGAGGAACGTGGACAAGGGGAGCTTTACATATCCTCTGCTGCTTGTGTGCATCTGCACTGACGAGTTGTCTGTGTCTCCCACTGATACCCCCAGGCCCAGCATGTCTGGTTTGCACCTTGTCAAGCAAGGCAGGGACAGGAAGAAGGTTGATGTGCAGAGGGATTTCACTGTGGCTTCTCCAGCAGAATTTGTCACTCGTTTTGGAGGGAATAAAGTCATTGAAAAGGTAAGTTACTGACCTTTTCTAGCATGCTGCATTTTTTTCTCCTCTCCTGAGCTGTGACTTCTCTCTCTCTCTCTAAGGCTGCACATGGCAGGTATAAAATGATTGATATTCCTGAGCCTGGAAGTTGTACTTCTGCCTGGAATCATTGTGTTCCCTTTTGCTTTTACATGGCATAAATAAACATCTCATTGTTTCAGCTTAATGTGGCAGGGGAAAAAATGTGAGCAGGGCAAAGCACTTTGCTGATACAAAAGGATTTATAGAAGATATGACAAAAGTAGGCTGGAAAAACACTAAGAAATGTATTTGAAATACATAATCATCTGGTGGGTGAGGTGTCTTTCAGGGATTGGAAGTTTCAGCCATTCATTATGCCTGTTCTTCTGCTCTTCAATCCAACCAAGGCATAATACATTAAAATTTTATGGTGGAACAAGAGCTGATTTCTGAATTCCCTGATGGGCCATGAAGTGAATGCTGCCCCAGGAACCTGCACAGCCCTGAACTGGGCAGAGAGTCTGCAGAGAAAAAAAGCTGTTTTCATGATTGTGTGGTGTTTTGTGCTATTTAGACTGTTTCATCCCAGCCTCTAATACCCTCAGGTGCTGATAGCAAACAATGGCATTGCAGCAGTGAAGTGCATGAGGTCCATCCGACGCTGGTCCTACGAGATGTTCAGGAATGAAAGGGCCATCAGATTTGTTGTCATGGTCACTCCTGAGGACCTCAAAGCCAATGCAGGTGAGCTGTAACCCAGGGGAGGGTGCACAGCCTTCTCCGTGCCCTCACCTCCCTGCCCATGGGGGTGCAAGAAATGGAATGATGTCCACTGCATCAAGTGGACAGTCCACCCTGTACCTGAGAACATTGGCCAAACACACTCTGAGCTCTGTCAGCCTTGGGGCTGTGACCACTGCCCTGGGAGCTGTTCAGTGCCCAAACACCTCTAGGGGAAGAACCTTTGCCTAATACCCAGCCTAAAACTCCCCTGACCCAGCTCCAACTGTTCCCTGTGTCCTGTCACTGCTCACACAGAGCAGAGATTGGTGCTGCCTCTTGTGAGGAAGCTGCAGACCCTTAAGGTCTGACCTCAATCTTCTCTCCTCCATCTGAACACACCAAGTACCCTCAGCTGCTCCTGCTATGGCCCCTCCACACCCTTCCCCATCCTGATGTCCCTCCTTTGGCCACTCTCCAACAGCTTTAGATCTTTCTTGCGTTGTGCTGCCCAAAACTGAGATTTAGAGAGTTTCAGACCAAGTGCTGCTGTCAGATTTACAACCCAAACGTGGCCTACTTTGTGCTTGCAGAGTACATAAAAATGGCAGATCACTACGTGCCCGTGCCAGGAGGGCCCAACAACAACAACTATGCAAACGTGGAGCTCATCCTTGACATCGCCAAGAGGATTCCAGTGCAGGTGAGAAGTGCCACAGGTACCTCCCAAAGCAGGAGGCAACACTGAGCAATCTTCTCTCTTTCAGTAATGAGTTGTACCTGGGAACAAGCAGGACAAAGAAATGGAAATTACCAACCTGTACTAGCAGCCAAAGGCAATGCATGTGCGGTGCAGTGACTCTCCCAGTATGAGTATCTGCAGGAGATGGAGGTTCCCCTTCACTTTCCTGCATTCAGTTCCTCTCCTGCTTGCCGCAGCATCCTGCTTGGACTTGTGTCCAAGGTGCAAAACCACCTGTAAGCTAAGCACACTGTGTATATTAGGAGCTGCTCTGATTTCTGAATGTTCTGAGACTGTTTTCAAGGAGGAAAAGACAGGCCTGAAGTGTCTGCATGTTTCCTCACTTCTTGTTGAACTCAAACAAGGAGTGAATTGTGCTGTTTTCTCCTGCAGGCTGTGTGGGCTGGTTGGGGCCATGCATCTGAGAACCCTAAACTGCCAGAACTTCTCCACAAAAATGGGATTGCTTTCATGGGTAAGGAGACAAACTTCTGATCTGATGTCTGGGGCTTACTTTAAGGTGGTTTAGTGAGACAGAAAAGTCTAAAAGAGAGCCATGAGGGTTGGTTTGCTCGTGCAAGGTGGATGATTTGTTCCTTGTGGTAGTTCTTGTGTGAGAGAAGGGACAAGTTCTCCAACATATCTTTGAATATTGAGACGAGAAATCAGAATAGATTCCTGTTAAACCAGATTGTTTGGAAGAAGGATTAATTTTTATGGGAAGAGTGGAGTTTTACCTAAGTTAGACTTCAGCACAGTTCCCTAATATCTGATCTCATGTCTCTCTCGTGCATTGTCTTTGCTCTTTGCAGGTCCTCCAAGCCAAGCCATGTGGGCATTAGGAGATAAAATTGCTTCTTCCATTGTGGCTCAGACTGCAGGCATTCCCACCCTTCCTTGGAGTGGCAGTGGTAAGAAGGAAATGTCCCTATGGTTGTCAAGATCATCCTAATCTCTTTTTTTTCAAGACATCTAATGTTTAAGAAGTGTCTGTGCACAAAAAAGGTGTTCCAAGAGATGTTCCAGCTGTCCAGGGTTTCCACTTTGGTGGTATTTGCCCACCACACTAGTCAGATGCTTTGGAAGCAATTCCATTAGTGATGGAATGGGCATGGATGGTGGTGGGAGAGATTGGCAGTGTGCAGAGAAAGGACAGGTAGGAGGGATTTGGAGAACTGAGGAAACATGGAAGTGGTTGTTCCTTGAGTACTGATGCTGCTCATAGGCTTGGAGCAACCTGGGCTAGTGGAAGGTGTCTCTGCCCATGGCAGGGGTTGGAACTAGGTGGTCTTTAAGGTCCCTTCCAACCCAAACCATTCCAGGATTTTCTGTACTTTTGGAGGATACAGCCCATGCTCTGCTTCCATGGTGACTCTGCCGTTTCAAAACACTATAAAGAACAACCTGTTTCTCCCAGTTAAATGGAGGAGGATGAAAAGATCTCCCCAAAACCCAGGAATGTCAGTTTGCCTTCTGCATTCCTCCTTTTGTTGAGTGCTTCCAGCCTAGCTCCTCATGGAGCTGTGCGTGGGGTTTGTGTCACCTGTGTCCCACGTGTGGGTCACACTGAGTCCTGCAGCACAAGGAGCTCAGAGGTGTTTGCATTTCAGGGCTTCGAGTGGACTGGCAGGAAAATGACCTCCAGAAGCGAATCCTGAACGTTCCTCAGGAGCTCTATGAGAAGGGATACGTGAAGGATGCGGATGATGGGCTGAGGGTGAGTGTTTGGGAGGGATTTGAGGTCTTCTACCTGCACACCTGGAGGGAGATGGAGGTTTAGTTTGCTTCCAGTGGGTGTACCAACTGGAACTAGGCTGTCAGCCTCATGGCTGGGTCTTGGAAATTGGGAAGAATTAGCAGAACTAGGTGAGAATTAGCAGAAAGAGGCAAAATCTGGGACCAAGGTTGTGAAGAGAAGGAGTAGAATATCTGACTTTTTCATGTTTCCCAAGCCTAATGATTTTCTGTGTTACACAAAAGCTTTTCTGTGAGTTTGTAAACTTAATGGCACTGAAACACTGACAAGAGGCTTTGTGATCACTTCGAGAGGGCAATCCCTGCTGATTTTTCCAACTGCAGACACCCTCTCCAACTAGGATATTTGGTTTCTGTCCCACTGGTTGCTGAATAGAGTCAGAAATGGAAGCTTGGATGTGAATCAACAGGGAAATAATGATCTTTTCAGCTTGATTCTGCTGCCTTTTTGTGCTCACCCTGATTTTCTGCCCGCCTTGACCAGGCTGCTGAGGAGGTTGGCTATCCTGTCATGATCAAGGCTTCTGAAGGAGGAGGAGGAAAAGGAATCAGGAAAGTTAACAATGCAGATGACTTCCCCAATCTATTCAGACAGGTAACTTCTCCCATTGATTTGTGCTGCCTTGTTCTGAGTGCTCAGGTTGGGTGATTTGAGACCACTGTGTCATGGTTTCGTAGAATGTGAAGGGGTTGGAATGGACTTTAGAGATCATCCAGCCCCAACCCCCTGCCCTGGGCAGGGACACCTCCCACCAGAGCAGGTTGCTTGAGTCTTTAGCCAACCTGGCTGTGAACACTGCCAGGGTTGGGGCAGCCACAGCCTCCCTTGGCCAACTGTGCCAGGGGCCCACCACCCTCAT
>NW_008666786.1:79565-89139 GCF_000695815.1 Acanthisitta chloris | reverse complement strand
CTGGAAGTTGCTGTGACTATAGGTATCAAGGAACTGTGCCTTGGGTGGCCCAGGGGAAACTGTGGATGTTCCTTGCTCAGAAATCACCTTGGGATGGTTGTGGCCGAGACAGGCAGAGCATCTTTGGTGAACAGCTGTTTATTGTGTCTCTGCTGTAGGTTCAAACTGAAGTCCCAGGCTCTCCCATCTTTGTGATGAGGCTGGCCAAGCAGTCCAGGCATCTCGAGGTGCAGATCCTGGCAGACCAGTATGGCAATGCCATCTCCCTCTTCGGAAGGGATTGCTCTGTGCAGCGCAGGCACCAGAAGATCATCGAGGAAGCTCCTGCCTCTATTGCAACCTCAACTGTGTTTGAACACATGGAACAGGTGAGAGAGGCTCTGCAGGTTCTCTTCTCCTGCTCACCCTCCAGAAACAGGCAGGACTCCTTATTTTTGACATCAGCAAGAGTTCTGCACTGTTGAAACTTTTAAGGGAGCAATATAGAGTGGTGTGTGTTAAAAACTGTTTAGTTGTGTAGCCACTCACATTTCCACACTGCTGAGTCCACCACATCCTCACAAACAGCTGTGGAGCTCCCTTCAAAAATATTTGCACCCCAAAAACGGGAGGGAAGCGTGTTTTAAATGTGTGTTACCATGTTAAGCTGCAGGAGTTGTACAAATTGTCTAGTGCTGTTATAAATATTTGCTTCAAGCTCTGCCTTCTGTGAATTGGAAATGACATAAGTTGGAAATCAAAGCTCCTGTGCCACAGGCTCTTTTTTGAGCAGCTGTTGGGCCTGTTACAAGCTTTGAGATGCTTCAGAATGCCACCAAAAACCTGAAGTGGATGGGGTGGGTGAACAGAGCTCAGGTACCTGAGCACGGGGCCTGGAATAAAATGCTCTTTTTCCTGTGTCCTAGTGTGCTGTGAAGCTTGCCAAAATGGTGGGGTATGTGAGTGCAGGCACTGTGGAGTACCTGTACAGCCAGGATGGCAGCTTCTACTTCCTGGAGCTCAACCCCCGACTGCAGGTGGAGCATCCCTGCACCGAGATGGTGGCTGACGTCAACCTGCCAGCAGCACAGCTCCAGGTGAGCAGGGGAACAGGTGAGCCAGGAGAACAGGCTCTGTCCTCCAGGAGAGCCAAGGGCCCAAGCTCTGTGCTCCAGGGTGAGCACGGGGCCTGGAATAAAATGCTCTTTTTCCTGTGTCCTAGTGTGCTGTGAAGCTTGCCAAAATGGTGGGGTATGTGAGTGCAGGCACTGTGGAGTACCTGTACAGCCAGGATGGCAGCTTCTACTTCCTGGAGCTCAACCCCCGACTGCAGGTGGAGCATCCCTGCACCGAGATGGTGGCTGACGTCAACCTGCCAGCAGCACAGCTCCAGGTGAGCAGGGGAACAGGTGAGCCAGGAGAACAGGCTCTGTCCTCCAGGAGAGCCAAGGGCCCAAGCTCTGTGCTCCAGGGGAGCCAAGGGCCCATGCCCTGTGCTCCAGGAGAGCCAAGGGACCATGCCCTGTGCTCTAAGAGAGCCAAGGAACCATGCCCTGTGCTCTTAGAGAGCCAAGGGACCATTCTCTGTGCTCCTGGAGAGCCAAGGGCCCATGTCATGTGCTCCTGGCTGCTTTCAGAAGTACTTGAGCTGTGGTACCTGGAAGAAGCCTGAGCATGAAAAACCTGTTCTGCTGAAGGCTTAGTGAAACAGTGTGTGGGCTCTTGCCTGAGCCCAGCTGGGTGCTGGGTTAGAGCTGGATCACACACTGACCTGGTGCAGATCGTTAGATCTCACAGCTGATAGAGGAGAGAACAGAAAGGAAGTGTTACAGAGCTTTACAAAATATGACCTATGTCCCATGTGCAGGTAGGTGATACATGACTCCTCCACGTTTCCTGCTCAGCAAAAATACCCTGTGACTCCAAGGATTATTTTGGTGCTTTCTCAGCTTGGGATTTATCTTCTGTGATTGGACCAAACCTTCGTTCAGTATCCCAAAATATTTATGCATCCCTTCTGTTATGGCTGTTTCACTAAGTTGTAGCTCTGCCATTTGGCTCTTTCTGATTTCAAAGACAAAGGAAGGTTGTTTTGTAGTTGTTTCTCCTGGACTCCTCAGATTGGCCTTCAGGGAAAAGGAGTGTGAAGGGAAACTAGAGTGAGATGAAACATTGAGGCAGGAGAACTAATTTAAGGGAAGATTGTGGGTTAAAAAGCCTGTCTTGACAAGCTTTAGCCATGAGTGGTTCAGCTTTAAGCCCTGAAATGGTTTTGTGGACGAGTTGGTTCCTGAGGCTGCAGTGCCAGTTCTGAGCAGTGCATCGCCCACTCTGCCCTCACACCATGTTAGGGCTCTAGGTGCTTTTCTGCTTCCTTTTTGAACTGTAGCAGTAAATAAAAACCCCAACTAATGAAGAGAACAAGGGAGACTGCTCCATAAGGATGCAGAGCACAACTGGTTCTGCAGGTTACTCTCCCCACAGTTTATAGCTGCAAAATTCCACAGTTTGCTATAGCCAGTTAGGGCCCTTCTGTCTCACTGGGACCTCAGTGTATTTTTAACAGGCCTAATGCTTTCCCCATCCTCAGCTGACCTGGCACTCAGCTTTCCCTGGAGCCTTTTAATCAGTCAGTGGAAAATACTGGCTGAAGGGCTTAAGAAGGATATTACACTGAGCCCAGTTGTCCTGGGAAATCGGAATGTGAGGAGGAGAACTTAGTGGGGGCTTCCTTTAATGTTATTTTTTTTCCTCTGCAGATTGCCATGGGGATCCCCCTGCACAGGATCAAGGATATCAGAGTGATGTATGGTGTTTCTCCGTGGGGAGATACAACCATTGACTTTGAGAACTCAGCCCATGTGCCCAGTCCCCGTGGCCACGTCATCGCCGCGCGGATCACCAGTGAGAACCCTGATGAGGTGAGGCTTTCAGTCCTCTGGTTACTCTTTACCCCTAGGGTCAATCCCTGCAGCTGCTCCTGGACAATTTTGGCAGCAAGTGTAAAAGATTCTTCCCTTATCTCACTTAGCTGGTGGTTCTGGTTAGACACAGCCTCAGCTTGTGTGCGGATCGTGTTGCAGCACAAAGAGGTGCTCTAAGAGCCTTCACAACTCTAATTGCTTCCCTAATTCTGGATTATTTATTTCTTTAGGAGGTAGAGCAATGTCTGTCTGTCTTTACAGGGATTCAAGCCCAGTTCTGGTACAGTCCAGGAGCTGAATTTCCGCAGCAACAAGAATGTCTGGGGCTATTTCAGCGTTGCTGCTGCAGGAGGACTCCATGAGTTTGCTGATTCTCAGTTTGGTCACTGCTTCTCCTGGGGAGAAAATCGGGAAGAAGCCATCTCGTAAGTAGCCAGAGATGTGGTGGAGCCTTGGAAATTGCTTGGTTTTGTCCTCTCTGATCCAAACTGCCATGGGAAAATAAGGCTCATAAAATCAACCGGGTTGGATGAGACCTCAAAGATCATCGAGTCCAACCCTACCGTGGTCACTAGACCATGGCACTAAGTGCCACATCCATTCTCAGCTTGAAAATCTCCAGGGATGGTGAATCCACCACCTCCCTGGGCAGCACATTCCAATGTCTGATCACTCTCTCTGTAAAAAAATCTCTTCCTAATATCCAATCTACACTTTCCCTGGCAGGGAAGGTTCTATTCTGGGTGGGATGGAGGCACATCTGTCTGTCTGGTGTCCGCTTCTGCCGGGAACTCCTGATCTCACTGAACTGCTCTTCTTCACACCAGCAGCAGATTGAAGAAAATCAATATTCTCTCCTTCCCAAACATGTCCCACAGGATCTTTCTCTTCTGCTTCTCCCTTCAGGCTGCTTTTCCCAGCAGCTCATGGGAACTGCCTGGAGTTACCACTTTGCACATTACCACTAGCGTGGGATAGATAATAGGGATTGTTTTCTCTTTCAGAAACATGGTGGTGGCTCTGAAGGAGTTGTCCATCCGAGGGGACTTCAGAACCACAGTGGAGTACTTGATCAAACTGTTGGAGACAGAGAGCTTCCAGCAGAACCGCATCGACACGGGCTGGCTGGATCGGCTCATCGCTGAGAAAGTGCAGGTGCAGCTGCTGCTTGGGCAGGAATCCCCATGGAAGTGAGGAGGGAAGGGGTCTGGGCAAAGCTGGGTGTGTGCTGATGGCAGAAGGACAATGGTTTAGAATCCCAGAATCAAGGCTGGAGGAGACCTTGAAGATCATCACGTTCAACCCTTAACTTGTCACTGCTGTAACCCCTAAACACTAAACCATATCCTCCAGTGCTAGATCCAGACACTTCTTAAACACCTCCAGGGGTGGTGACTCCACCATCTCCTTGGGCAATATTGAACAGAACACCCTCACAGGGAAAACATTTCTCCTAACAGCCAATCTGACTCTGCCCTGGCTCAGCTCAAGGCCATTCCTTCTAGTCCCTGCAGCCTGCAGCCATGGCAGGAGAGACCAGAAGTGGTTAATGTCCACTTAATAAACATTTTCATTGGCCTTAATTCTTATATATATATGTATTAAAATCCCAGGTCATCCCTGTTGGGAAAAGTTGGTCTTAAAGTTGGCCAGAAAAGCATCTCAGTGCATGTGGCAATTAAGACTAGTGTTTTGGTTTGAAGTGTGGGACAGATAATAGTGAAAATGTTGTTGGAGCCTCAAGATTTGATCCAGAAAGAAAAAAAATGTAGCTTTAATGTGGTACAGGAGTAATTTCCTCTATGTAGAGTTTCATGGCAGATGCACCAACCTAATTTCAAAGAGAGGTTGGCCATGAAGCAGACATAGAGCTGAGTCTGGTGATTCTGGGCGGGGGTGAGCAGAAGGGGCTGAGCTGAAGGAGGTGTGTGTTGTCCCCCCTAGGCTGAGAGACCTGACACCATGCTGGGGGTGGTGTGTGGAGCTCTGCACGTGGCCGACGTCAGCCTCCGGAACAGCGTCTCCAACTTCCTGCACTCTCTGGAAAGGTAAAGTGCTCTGCAGGTAGCTGATCAGCAGAGAGGAATTAGTCTTAATTTACAAGTTTTGTTCATTTCCAGTCCAGAAATGCTCAGAGCTTGTTGTCTGTTGACTGTTCTCTGGCCCCAGGAAGCTGTTTGTCTTCTGGCCCAAGGGAAGTGGGAGATGGACATCTTCCCTGAATGTCCTCTGCTGGCTGCACAGATTGGTTTGGTTTCTGGCAGATTTGGCAGAAGCTCTGAGGAATGGCTGCTAGGGCAGCAATAGGGAGTCTTGAATCACCAGTGGGTGAATGGAAGGGAGAGCAAAGCTGGAGAGAGATGGTCTGGCTTTGTCAAAGTGACACATCTCTACTGAGAAGAGACTATAAAACTGGACTCCCATCTCTCTGCTAGTGCCTCTCAGTCCCTGCATGCATCTTTGTACCTGTTTGGACCCCTGGTAGCCATTTGGTGGCTTGTGGCAGACTAGTTTTGTTTTGTGCTTCTCTTTCCAGGGGCCAAGTCCTACCTGCTCATACCCTGCTCAACACTGTGGATGTGGAACTCATCTACGAGGGAAGGAAGTATGTGCTGAAGGTATGATGTACAGTGTGGAAAACCATCCTCCTGCCACTGAGCTGGACATGTCTGTGTGTGCTGCTCTGGCTTAATCTTTGTCAAAGCTGTAATTAAGGGCATTACACCTGAGCAGGGTTTATTTTCTGTGCTTTTGTGGGTGAAGAAATCAATACAAGCTCCCTCGTGATAATGCCCCATTGCAATAGCTCTGTAATCATCTCAACCTCTTGGAGTCAAGAAATGCTCTGAGTAGGGTGATGATTACTTTGTAAAAGGCAAAAGGTACTGCCTGTTGGTTGACCAAAACTTTCAATTGATGTTTCTGAGTCTACAGTCTACTCTGTTGGGGTTTTGACCCATCAGCATGACAGAATTTAAGGCAATTTTTCCCTTCAGTGTTGCTTTTTTCTTTGCTGTGTGCAAAAACTGATGTTGTGAAACCAAACACACCGAAGTTAGGAAATAGTAAAGTTGTCTGTGCAATCTTTGTTAGCTTCTTTGAGCAGAGTCATGGTGATGAAGTTTTTAATGGTGTGACCACACGCTGGGTTTTGCAGCTGGAAGTGCTCTGCACCTCCTTGGGTTTATTTTGGCACCTCTTTGATGGGAAATAGAGGCACTGAAGTGTTCTTTAAGGTGTTTACCCAGCTTCAAACAGGAGCTCCATGACAGAGACTGTGCTCCATCCCTTTCTCCAGGGAAACAGCATTAGCTGCTTTCCCTGTGAAACAATCTCTCTTTTTTCCCCCAAAATTATCTCATCCATTGTGCAATTTTAGTACAGGACTGTGACTCATACGTAGATCAGGGTGTAGAAATGGTCTGTGATTGCACAATCAAACCTCTAGAATCAGTGAGAGAGGGTTAAATCAAGATTGGTGGACAGCACTAGTTCTGGCATCTCTTGACTGTTAAATCACAGACTGGTTTGGGTTGGAAGGACCTTAAAGCTCCTATCACTCCACCCCCTGCCATGGGCAGGGACTCCTTCCACCAGCCCAGGTTGCTCCAAGCCCCATCCATCCTGGCCTGGAACACTCCCAGGGATGAGGCAGATTCTCTGGGCTTCCCTCAGCACCCTCAGAGGGAAGAACTTCTTCCCAATATCCAATCTAAACCTGTTCTCTCTCAGTTTGAAGCCTTATCCTGTCACTCCAGGCCCTGGCAAATAGTCTCTCTCCATCTTTCTTGTAGCCCCTTCAGGCACTAGAAGGCCATAATACCCTGAAGCTTCTTTTCTCCAGGCTAAACAATCCCAATTATCTCAGCCTTTCCTAACAGGAGAGATGCTCCATCCCTCTAACCAACTTCTTTCCTTGCCTTTGTCGCCCCATATATTTTTTTTTACATGAAAACAAATCTCTGTTCCCCCTCAGCTCCCACTGCTGCAGCACTTGGAAAATGTGTGTGTTGTGGTACCCACGACACTCTGAATGCTGTGTTTGCTTCCTGGGGGATGTTTACCATTGTTGTGATGTGCAGGTGACCCGACAGTCCCCCAATTCCTATGTGGTGATCATGAACAGCTCCTGTGTGGAGGTGGACGTGCACCGCCTGAGCGACGGGGGATTGCTCCTCTCCTATGACGGCAGCAGCTACACCACCTACATGAAAGAAGAAGTGGACAGGTAGCAACCTGTACAGGTTCATGTTTGACATTTACACACAAGCCACAACTAGGTGTACTTGGAATTTCCTGCTTCCCAAAGATCAGCTGGGAATGGAATTCTCTCCTAGGAAGAGTTCGTTAGGTGTATCGTGGGGGAGTTTTGAGGCAGAAGTTGCCATTGCTAGAAGAACTCGGTACTGTTAGAAGGAAGATCTGACTGTGCACCAGTTCATATTCCTCTGCTAAGTCCTTCAAAGTGTCCTTTGGGATTATGAAAACAAAACAAAACAAAAGAACATGAAAAATCTTTAAATTCCTTGTAACTCCACAGCTGCCTTAGAAATAGAAAGATGTTATGTTCCAGTGCATTCCCTCAAAATTCCCTCCCAGCTGTAAGGCTAGTAAATCCCAAGGTGTGGAATGTGAACTGCTGCTCCCTCTGCTGGGTTCTGCCCTGGGCAAGGTAACAAATCTGGCCAGGAGGACAAACAGTTTGGGTAACTTTCAGGGTTTGAAATGCTGTAGAATCTCCTCCTCTCGTTTTGCCACACGGTGCATCCTGCTCTTTCCAGCTTTGCTCTGCACACACGAGGACTCTGCACGGGGTGGGCAGGTTGGTGACTCTTGGGTGTTACCTGTGGCAAGTGCAGTCTCCACTAAGATCAGTTTTTGTTGACATGAAATCTTGAACTCTGTTGGTTCTGGTGCTGACAGTGAGTGATACCTGTCGGTGGAGGAGCAGCACAGGAGTGACATCCCTACAACCCTGCCCAGGGCTGCTCTCTCTGATTTCTGATCCTTGACTTCCACAGACCTGTTTGCTATCATTAATCTGAACTTCGATGTAGTTCTTAATGCAGTTCAACTCCGAAGAGCTGGTCGAGGTGTTTTAGTTTAGTCTTGAAGTAAAACAGGAAAATTAAGACCAGATTTCCCCCTTCCCATGCCTTCCCCAAGGAATTCTTTGCAGTGATTTGTCCTGTTCTTCCCTAGGTATCGCATCACCATAGGGAACAAGACGTGTGTGTTTGAGAAGGAGAACGATCCCTCCATCCTGCGCTCGCCTTCCGCGGGGAAGCTGATCCAGTACGTGGTGGAGGATGGGGGACACGTGTTTGCAGGGCAGTGCTTTGCAGAAATTGAGGTAAAAGAGTCTCAGAGGGCTGAGTTGGCTGCCCAGGGGGAGGAATGTTGAATGCTTTGGAACTGGGGGCTGAGCATGAGGGATAACTTGCAGTATTTCTGTTCTCGGTTTTGTCTGTGTCCTGACCTGGACCAGTGCAGCAGTGAGAGTGATGGGGTGGGGAGGAAATTGCTTAACAGGTGAAATTTGAGTGCTGATGACTGTGCAGCAAGTGATAAGCAGAATTTCTCAGCAGTGAGACCACAGTTATCACCTTGCTGTAATTCCAAGGGAGAGTGGGATCCATGTGCTCCATGTTTTCCAACCTTCTGCCTGTAGTACTAACACAGAAGCAGAGTTATATGCCAGGATTAAGTAACAAACTAACACTTCTCTCATTACCTGATCATTTATCAGGTTGATGGGACAAGTTAATAAGTGTCACCCCTCCCTTCTCCCTTGGAAGTTACTTAACTCTTACAGAGGAGGAGGATGTGCAATTTCTGCATCCCAGTGAGGAAAGCATGAGGGGTTGTGTAGGAGTGTGTGGCTCAGACCAGATTTGAGGGAGGGGAAGGTGTGTGGTGACAGAGGGGCAATTAAACCAGTTGGGGACAATGTGTAGGAGACAAATATCAAGACAGAGATCCAGCTGTTTTATGTAAGTGCTTTTGCACTGCAACAGGGCCCTGGCTAAGATCCACCCACAGTCCCTGTGCTCCCAGTGGTGTAGAACACAGCAGTGGGAAATCCAAACTGGCTCCCCCATACCCAACCCTTCTGCTGCAGAGGCTTCCATGGTTGCTCTGGGGAAGCATTTCTATCTGGGAAGAGCACTGCAAAGTGATCCTGGTTCCCTCTGCTTGAAGTGAAGGTGTTGCTGCAGCCTTTGAGAGGAGCCTTTGGAGCACAGCGGCTGCAGCAGTAAATTGTGTGTTCTTTGTGCTGCATGTGGGACCTTCCTGAGTACCTGTTGGTTCCAGCAGTGTGGAACAGGTGACATTCCTGAGAGTGGCTTCCTGCTGCACTAATTTATGGCCAGTTATTTCCTTCTCCCATTCACTTTAGTGGTTTCATTCCCAATGTGTGTGCCTGTAAGCCTTTGGGAAAGCATGACTGCCAGAGGTGCTCCTGCAGCTCTGTCTGTCTGTGGTGGGACATTGGCTGCTGGCTCCCAAACATGGAACCTTCTGGGGAATATGGAAGCTGAGTGTGTAACCTGTTTCCTTGCTACAGGTGATGAAAATGGTGATGACAATAACAGCAGGAGAGTCAGGCTGCATCCACTATGTCAAACGCCCAGGGGCAGTCCTGGATCCAGGCTGTGTCATCGCCAAGC